>NC_057800.1:319325613-319342334 GCF_018294505.1 Triticum aestivum
GACCCCGTGGTGTGGTGGATGGCTGGATGAACAGTAGACGGTGGAGGGGTGCCCGTGGAGTGGTGGATGAACAGGACCCCGTGGTGTGGAGGGCTGGATGAACAGTAGACGGTGGATGGGTGGTTGAACAGGACCCCGTGGTGTGGAGGGCTGGATGAACAGTAGATGGTGGAGGGGTGCCCGTGGAGGGGTGGTTGAATAGTAGCCGGTGGAGTAGCATGCGGTGGAGGCTGGATGAACAGGAGCCCGTGGAGGCTGGAGGAGGTCGACGGTGGAGATGAACAGTATCCCGTGTGATGAGGACATCAATACCATTTTTACACCCACAGCCCCTGTTGCTATACATACTGGACCAATTACTAGAGCTCGCGCATGCCAATTGAATTATCAGGTACTTTCGTTTCTTGGTAACGATTCTAATGTTCATGAGAATATGATGCTGCCTAAATTGGATACATTTGTCTTGCCTACAAATGAAGGGCCTAGCTTGGACAAGAAAGACGAACCTTGGAACAAGGTCAAGCGTGGAGATGATGGCATGCACAAGGGGATCCAGAACGGAGTTACAAGTGATGATTTCAGGACTTTGAAGCCACCATAAGGAGTGCATGAAGCCTTGGACGAAATATACAAGATTCCACTTCATAAATTTCGTCCAGAGGCTATTTTAGGTGGTATAGGCTGTTTTTAGAGTCCGTATGTGTGGGGAAATAAGAGTTAGGGTTGGTTTCGGACCCCTCCTCCAAGGGCCACGAAATTCCCCCCTCTTCCTCCATATATACAGCCCTTAGGGCGTCGTTTAGACTTTGGGTTTTGTTTAGATTAAAAGTTCACCGTAGCTGCAACTTCGCGTACTTCGTTTGTGTCCAACGACCAGGCCAAGACGTCACAGAACCCCACCTTCATCAATAAAGCTTTCATCTTATATTCGCAATATCCAGATTGCAATCTCAGTTTCTTGCTTGTTCTTCGTTTGCTCGCAGGAAACAGGCCCTCGTGGTCAGGTTGATCGTGCTCCAGCGTGGTCAATAACCCCTCGGAGTTGGTTTAGCGATTTATAAGGCGAGATGTCCTCGCACGTTCGTAGTCGGATCGTCAAAGTCGACTTCCTCTAAAACGATAGCCACTATCTCATCGAAAGACGGGACACCTTTTCCTCTATCAAGTGGTATCGGAGTTCCAAGTTGCTCGGTGAGATTTTACAGTTTTTCGTAGTTTAGACCGAGTCTGTTCTTCGTACCTATAGTCCACGAAAAAGCCAAAAAAAATTAGGGTTAGTTCATCCTATCCGAACCAATCTAAGCCTTTGCATAATCTTTTCTGTATTTGCTTTGTTGAATTTGTGGTTGCATGGGCGTGTCAAGTTGCTGGTCTTAGCGTCTAGTCCTTTAGAGTTTCAAGTTCTGTTCATAGGTTGTCACGTTGCCACTGCCATATATCACCACCACATATTCACCACCAATCCGAGTCCATATACGCCACCACATATCCGCCGCCATCACGCCAATCCAAGTCCACCTGCAACATATATCCACCACCAGTCTGATTTCCACCAGATTCATCGCTGCCACCAGTCCGAGATTTCACCAGATTCATCTCCGCCACCAGTCCGAGTCTAGTAATTGTTGCTTTGTTTTAGATTTCCGGATCACGCGATACTTCGAGTCTTGATAGAGTAGGACTCCTGAGATTCTGTGCTACCCGCAGAAGAAAAATAGTTCCAAACTCAAAAAAACTAAGTCTGGAAAATTCTGGCTAGGCAGTTTTTAGACCATTTGTAGACTTTTTCGAAAAAAATTGTTGCGGAGCAAAAAAAAGAGAAAAAAAGTGAAAAAAGTGAAAAAAAAGAAAAAAATTCAAAGCGTGCTCCTCCCTTGTTTACGTGCAGCGCCGTGATTTTTGTTAGTGTTCTTGGCTTATGTCTCTAGCACGGTCTAGCCTAGGACCAACACAGTACCGTCGTTGAGCGTTTATTCAACTTTGCATCTCTAAATTGATTATTGCTGACCTTTTTTGCTACCATATTATAAGCCTTCCTAGCTCCACATACATCTACGTCGTGCGTTTGACTCTCCCTGCTAATCGCTGTATCCAAGCTTTGAGAGTTTTGACTACGACGGTTGCCGATCACCGCCTGCTGCTGGGTAAGAACTGGCAAGAATTTGAGATTTGCTTGACGGATTTGTGATTGTCCACCACTTACTAGCAGTCTGTAGGATCATATTCTTGTGTGTTTCTATTGCTGCTAACCATGGTAGGATCACAAGCCGATGAGACTGACTGGGAGAACATGACAAACAAAGAGTTACATGATAAGTTTCAGCAAATATGAGTGGACAGGTGGAAGATGTGCTAAATAGGTTTGAAGAGGCCATGGAGAAGATAGATGGCATTGAGAAGGCATTCGAAACAAAGCTCGATCACAAGTTTAATGAATTGCTCGCGCGTCTTCCACCGCCCGATGCACCTGTCACACCTCTACAACAACAACATCGTCTTCCAAATCAAGTGGGACGAGCACAACGCGTTCCCATTGAGCCTGGTCAAACTTCTGGTGCTGTTGTACCTACTGTTGGTGCTTCTGTCGCTCCTGCTGCTACTACAGAGGTGGAGGACCATTACGAGGATGAGGTTGACCAAAATTAGAACTACGTGCAAGCACCAGCACCACCACCACTAGGTCGTCCTCATGCATATCATCGCAACGGTAGTGCTGCACCACCACCTGAGGTACATGACCATCTTCCTAAACTAAAATTGAATATTTCACCATTTGAGGGTAGATATGTTCCTGATATATATCTTACTTGGGAGTTCGAAACTAAACAACGATTTACATGTTTACAATATCCTGAGGAGAGACGTGTTCCTGCTGCTGTTTGTGCTTTCACTAGCTTTGCATGTCTTTGGTGGTCTGAACATTGTAGATTATATCCTATTCTAGCTACTTGGGCTGCTTTGAAAACTGCTATGCGTACTCGTTGGGTTCCACCATATTATCAACGTGAATTACTTCAAAAATTGCAGCGTTTAAGACAAGGAAAAAATTCTGTAGAAGGATATTATCAGGAATTACAAACTGGCATGATTAGATGTGGTATTGTTGAGGAGAATGAAGCTATGCTTGCATGTTTTTTGGGTGGATTAAATAGAGAGATTCAGACCATTCTAGAGTATAAGAAGTATACTAATATCACTCGTTTATTCCATCTTGCTTGTAAAGCTGAACGTGAAGTGCAGGATCGACAGGCGTTGGCGCAAACTAACTTTTCTGCAGGCCGATCTTCATCATGGACACCACGTGCATCCTCTATTTCCACTCCACCAGCTCCTCCATCAGGTGCCACCTCCAGTCGTGATACACGAAAGCAGGCACAACCACCACTATCTGCCAAGAGCACACCTGCCGGACCTGCGCAGAGCTCTTCTTCTTCCATGGCATCAACAGGGCACACAAGTGATATTATTTGTCGTCATTGTAAGGGAAGAGGACATTTTGTGAGAGAATGCCAATCTCAGCGCGTGATGATTGTTACTGAGGATGGTGGGTATGAGTCCGCTAGTGACTATGATAAGGATACTTTGGCTCTTATTACACATGAAGAACACGGTGGGGATGATTCTGATCATGAGACGCAATACATGGCTGCTGAAGATGCTGACAGGTATGAATGTTTAGTTGATCAACGTGTTTTGAGTGTGTAGGTTACACAAGCTGAGCAAAATCAGAGGCATAATTTGTTCCATGCAAAGGGAGTTGTGAAGGAACGTTCTGTTCGCGTCATCATAGATGGAGGGAGCTGCAACAACTTGGCTAGCATGGATATGGTGGAGAAGCTATCTCTCACCACAAGACCACATCCACATCCTTACTACATCCAATGGTTCAACACCAGCGGCAAGGTTAAGGTAACACGTACTGTTCATGTGCATTTTAGTATCTCTACATATGCTGATTATATTGATTGTGATGTGGTACCTATGCAGGCATGTTCCTTATTACTTGGTAGACCATGGCAATTTGATAAAAATTATGTACACCATGGTAGAAACAATCAGTATACTCTTGTTCATAAGGATAAAAATATCACTTTGCTTCCTATGACTCCTGATTCCATTTTGAAAGATGATATTAATAGAGCTAATAAAGCAAAACAGGAGAAAAATAAGAGTGAAAATCAGATTGTGGCAAAAGAATTTGAGCAACAAATGAAGCCTAATAATAAACCATCTAGTGTTGCTTCTGAAATTAAATTGAAAAGTGCATGTTTACTTGCCACCAAATCTGATATTCATGATCTAGATTTTAGCAAATCTGTTTGCTATGCTTTTGTGTGCAAAGAGGCATTATTTTCATTTGAGGACGTGCCTTCCTCTTTGCCTCCTGCTGTCACTAACATTTTGCAGGAGTTCGCTGACGTCTTTCCACAAGACGTGCCACCGGGATTACCACATATTCGAGGGATTGAGCATCAAATTGACATAATTCCCGGTGCATCATTACCCAACTGTGCACCATACCGTACCAATCCAGAGGAGACGAAGTAGATTATGCGTCAAGTACAAGAACTGCTCGACAAAGGTTATATACGCGAATCCCTTAGTCCTTGTGTTGTTCCTATCATGTTAGTGCCAAAAAAGGATGGTACGTCACGTATGTGCGTTGATTGTAGAGGCACTAATAATATTACTATTCGTTATCGTCATCCTATTCCTAGGCTAGATGATATGCTTGATGAATTGAGTGGCTCTATAATATTCTCCAAAGTCAAATTCGTATGAAATTGGGAGATGAATGGAAAACAACATTTAAAACTAAGTTTGGATTATATGAGTGGTTAGTCATGCCTTTTGGGTTAACTAATGCACCTAGTACTTTCATGAGGTTAATGAACGAAGTTTTACGTGCTTTCATCGGATGATTTGTGGTAGTTTACTTTGATGACATATTGATTTATAGCAAATCTTTGGAGGAACATTTGGAACATTTATGTGCTGTTTTTATTACTCTACGTGATGCACGTTTGTTTAATAACCTTGGAAAGTGCACCTTTTGCACCGACCGAGTATCTTTTCTTGGCTATGTTGTTACTCCACAGGGAATTGAAGTTGATAAAGCCAAGATTGAAGCTATTGAGAGTTGGAGGCAGCCCAAAATGGTCACACAAGTGAGCAGTTTCCTTGGCCTCGCTGGTTTCTATAGGCGTTTTGTGATAGATTTCAGCACCATTGCTGCAGCTCTCAACGAGCTTACAAAGAAGGATGTGCCTTTTGTTTGGGATACCGCACAGGAAGAAGCCTTCACGGTTTTGAAAGATAAGTTGACACATGCTCCTTTACTCCAACTTCCTGATTTTAATAAGACTTTTGAGCTTGAATGTGATGCCAGTGGAATTGGATTAGGAGGTGTGTTATTACAAGATGGCAAACCTGTTGCATACTTTTCTGAAAAATTGAGTGGGCCTAGTCTGAACTATTCTATTTATGACAAAGAATTATATGCTCTTGTTCGGACCTTAGAAACATTGCAACATTATTTATGGCCCAAGGAATTTGTTATACATTCTGATCATGAATCTTTGGAACACATTAAAAGTCAAGCAAAACTGAACCGTAGACATGCTAAATGGGTTGAATTCATTGAGACTTTTCCTTATGTCATTAAACACAAGAAGGGTAAAGAAAATGTTATTGCTGATGCATTGTCTCGTCGTTATACTATGCTTTCACAACTTGACTTTAAAATATTTGGTTTGGAGACCATCAAAGATCAATATGTGCATGATGCTGAATTTAAAATATTTGGTTTGGAACAAGTTCGTTCTTAACGATGGATTTGTGTTTCGTGCTAACAAGCTATGCATTCCAGCTACCTCTGTTCTTCTTTTGTTGTTGCAGGAGGCGCATGGAGGAGGATTAATGGGACACTTTGGCGTCAAGAAGACAGAGGATATACTTGCTACACATTTCTTTTGGCCAAAGATGAGACGGGATGCTGAGTGTTTTTTTGCTCGCTGCACTACATGTCAAAAAGCTAAGTCACGACTCAATCCTCATGGTTTATATATGCCTTTGCCTGTACCTAGTGTTCCTTGAGAGGATATATCTATGGACTTTGTTTTAGGTTTACCTCGAACAAAGAAGGGGAGGGATAGCATATTTGTTGTCGTGGATAGGTTATCGAAAATGGCACACTTTATACCATGTCATAAAATCGATGATGTTGTTAATGTTGTTGATTTGTTCTTTCGTGAAATTATTCGCTTGCATGGTGTGCCAAATACTATTGTTTCTGATCGTGATACTAAATTTCTTAGCCACTTTTGGAGATGTTTATGGGCTAAGTTGGGGACTAAGCTGCTTTTTAGTACTACTTGTCACCCCCAAACTGATGGACAAACTGAAGTAGTCAATAGAACATTGTCTACTATGCTCAGGGCTGTTTTGAAGAATAACAAGAAAATGTGGGAAGAATGCTTGCCTCATATTGAATTTTCTTATAATCGTTAATTGCATTCTACTACTAAGATGTGCCCTTTTGAAATTATGTATGGTTTCCTACCTCGTGCACCTATTGATTTGTTGCCTCTTCCATCTTCAGAGAAGGTTAATTTTGATGCTAAAGAACGTGTTGAATTGATTTTAAAAATGCATGAGTTAACTAAGGAAAACATTGAGCGTATGAATGCTAAATATAAACTTGCTGGAGATAAGGGTAGAAAACATGTTGTGTTTGCACCTGGAGATCTTGTTTGGTTACATTTGCGTGAGGATAGATTTCCTAATTTGCGCAAATCAAAGCTAATGCCACGTGTTGATGGTCCTTTTAAGGTGTTAGAGAAAATAAATGATAATGCATATAAACTTGAGCTGCCTGCAGATTTTGGGGTTAGTCCCACTTTTAACATTGCCTATTTGAAGCCTTATTTGGGTGAGGACGATGAACTTTCGTCGAGGACGACTTCATTTCAAGAAGGGGAGGATGATGAGGACATCAATACCATTGTTACACCCACAGCCCTGCTGCTATACATACTGGACCAATTACTAGAGCTCGTGCACGCCAATTGAATTATTAGGTACTTTCGTTTCTTGGTAACGATTCTAATGTTCATGAGAATATGATGCTGCCTAAATTGGATACATTTGTCTTGATTACAAATGAAGGGCCTAGCTTGGACAAGAAAGATGAACCTTGGAACAAGTTCAAGCGTCGAGATGATGGCATGCACAAGGGCATCCAGAACGGAGTTACAAGTGATGATTTCTGGACTTTGAAGCCACCATAAGGAGTGCATGAAGCCTTGGACGAAATATACAAGATGCCACTTCATAAATTTCGTCCAGAGGCTATTTTAGGTGCTGCGTCACCTTATTATTGGGCCAGGCCCATGTATTTTCGAAATACTTAAGTATAGGTTGTTTATAGAGTCCGTATGTGTGGGGAAACAAGAGTTAGGGTTGGTTTCGGACCCCTCCTCCAAGGGCCGCGAAATTCCCCCCTCTTCCTCCATATATACATCCCTTAGGGCGTCGTTTAGACTTTGGGTTTTGTTTAGATTAAAAGTTCGCCGTAGCTGCAACTTCGCGTACTCCGTTTGTGTCCAACGACCAGACCAAGACGTCACAAAACCCCACCTTGATCAATAAAGCTTTCATCTTATATTAGCAATATCCAGATTGCAATCTTAGTTTCTTGCTTGTTCTTCGTTTGCTCGCAGGAAACAACCCTCGTGGTCAGGTTGATCGTGCTCCGGCGTGGTCAATAACCCCTCGGAGTTTGTTTAGCGATTGCTAAGGCACGACGTCCTCGCACGTTCGTAGTCAGATCGTCAAAGTCGACTTCCTCTAAAACGATAGCCACTATCTCATCGAAAGATGGGACACTTTTGCCTCTATCACCGTGGAGTCCTATTTTGCGGTACGCCACACCCCTCCAGATGAACAGGACCCCCGTTTCGACCGTAGCGCTCCAACACAAGTCTGTTTCATCCGTTTTGCGGTACGCCACACCCCTCCCGATCAACAGGACCCCTGTTTCCACCATAGGAGGTCCGTTTCCTTCATTTTGCGGTACGCTAGACCCCTCGCGATGAACAGGATCCCATTTCGAACGTGGCTAATCGAACACAAGGCCGTTTCCTCCATTCTGCGGTACGCCAGGCCTTGTTTCCATCGCATGTTCCATCCAAGCCCTCCCGATGAACACGACGCATTCCGTTGCCTCCCCATGAACACGACGCATTCCGTTGCATCCCCATGAACACGATGACGACGATGTTTCTCCGTTCTGACCCAGCCATGTAAACGAGCCCTGGCCGTACGTATGTGCGAGTAGGCGTTCGAGACCCCGCTCGTATGTACACATATGTGGTCGTATTTTCTTTCTTGCACCCTGGCCGCTGTACGTACGTATACATGCTACGTGCGCGCCTCTACTACCACACGTGCGCGCCACTACTACGACAGGTGCGCGCCTCTACATCGACCAGTATGTACGTACACGTTCGCGACCAGAATGACAATGCTATGTACGCTTCGACCAGGTGGGTCCCGACTGTCAGGCAGTTCCTTGCCTGCGAAGATGTAGCTGGTGGGTCCCAGCAGTGAGGGGGCAAATCGGTTTTTTTGCCCGGATGCACTTCCTTGCGTGCGAAGGTGTAGCTGGTGGGTCCCAGCAGTTAGGGGGGCGAATCTTTTTTTGTTCGGACGCACTTTCTTGCGTGCAAAGATGTAGCTCGTGGGTCCCAGCAGTCAGGGGGCAAATCATTTTTTTCGCGAAATACGGAGGCCCGTCCGGTGGGTCCCCGCTGTCAGGTGGAGGAATAATTATTTTACGCGTAATAAGGAGGCACTTCCTTGCGGCTGCCGTGGACCCAGCTGTCAGCCTCTCCACGTACAGTACTCTTCCGATGGAAGTCGGTCGTTGACCACGTTGACCATGCCGCGCCGAGAGCACCAGGGCGGTGGTCTGGACGATGGCGAGGCCTAGGAAGGGGACGACACGGAGCCGGGGAAGACGCAGCAGTGGAAGCCCATGCGGAGAGGAGTACGAGGGTTCACTGGTTTAGCTGCGATGTGAGGCTGTCGTCACCGTAGAATTATTGGGGGTGTGGGTGAGTAGAGGGATGGCCTGGCCAGTGGTGGGAGTAGTACGACGCGGTGAGGCCTCCGCGGCATCACAGCCGGCCACGGGAGGCAGGAGCACGCGACACGACCGGTGCTGCTTTGGGCGGCTGGAGCAAGAATACTAGAGGTTGAAGAAGCACTACGGCCGTTGGATGGACATCGTCCGATCATTGCAGCTAGAATCGTTTATATTGACTAAGTTGACAAAGCCCTTGGTACGCGTCAACTTATTAGGCCCACAGCTCGGATTTGGCAAAGAACATATAGCCCATTTGCGATTTGTAAGAATGTACAACCCATTTTTTCAATCTAATAGAATTTACTACATCCCATTTATAGTTTGTTAAAAGTACAGCCCAACTTCTAGCTAGGACAACGATTAATAATTTCAAACAACCGCTCAAAATAGAATTCAAAAAAAATTCCCACATTTTGATGGGATCCGAAATATTTGTATCCGAAATTTCTAGTCAGGTTAAATATAATTTTAAAATAAAGTTGTATTACGTTAAAATCCAACGAAATATTGCGCGCGCAACAAGTAATGAAATTAAAATTTTCAAATTCCAAAAATAATATATTTTTCAAACTAATTACATGTTTGGTGCATAGTAACTGTCCAGTTATTATAATTACATCCCATTTATTATTCCTTAAAGTCCATTTTCTTGTTAAGCCTAATGCATACCTCCTAGGAAAGTTTGCAGCCCAGCGGGGCAGAGAATAACAAGTTGACCCGGATATTGTGTACAACTGTCGGCCCAGTTGCATTGCTGATGTTGAAAAAAAGCTATTTTTTATACCCACATTAAAAAAATTGTATAGATAAGAAACATTTTTTATACACACATTTAACAATTTTTAAATACATGATTAACACTTTTTAAAACATATTTTTTAGTCAACAGTGGGCCTACAACGAGCAGAGGAGGTCACAATACACATATTTTTTAAATACATGATTAACACTTTTGCAAAAACAATTATCCCACAGCGAGCCAATTAGCTCCAGTCAGCCCACAGTGGGCCGACAGGGGCCAGTCGGCCAGCTGTAGGCCGACTGGAATCCAATCGGCCTGCTGTGGGCCGACTAGGCCCAGTCTGCCTGCAACGGGCGGACGGTGTATTATTTTTGAAAAAAATTTACCCAGCATAATATTTATGAAAATTAATAAAAAATGTATTATTTAAAAAAATAGCAAAAAAGGCATGTGTAGTACAGTACAACCTAACATGGTTACTCAGCCCACATTCAGCGACGCCGGAAATGCCCAAACAAGGCTTCTGTACAACTTTTTGAAGTCACTGAGCTCAATTAATAACTTAAGAAAAAAGTTAGATTACAGTGGAACCTAATTAAAAGTTGTCACGAGCAAATAAATAATTCAACAGGTCCCACTTGTGCCTGTACGCGCGCGTGTGTGTGTGTGTGCGAGAGAGAGAGAGCGAGAGACCCGTCGGACGATGCTCATAAATACATCTTTCGGCCATATGCATTGCTGATGCTCAGTAAAAACTTATATAGTTGACACAATCATATAGAACATGATAGCACACTGAACTTGCATACACAAATTTCACGCAGGCGGCACAATCAGGATGGAAGCAGTGGATAGCTACGGGAAGGGCTATGTTGAAACGAACGAAGTCGCACGTAACGGTTCATCGTCTTTATCAATGACGGGGAAATATCTTGAATGTTGTGCAAAGAAAACAGACAGACAACACAATAAGTTCTCCTAGCACATTAAGTTGACGTACAGCCCTTTCTAAAAAAAGTTCAGGTACAAAATTAGAATAGGTCACAATCAAATATACTGGCATATCAGTGCTTCACACCCATAGCTCGGATTTAACTAGTATCTGACAAGATTCAGTTGTTACCTCAAATTAGAGCACATCCAGGCAGCCAGCCCTGCCTCTTCTCCCAAAGAAGCACTGGCCTCCGCCGCGTGATGGAGTAGGCCCTGTGCCATCCATCGTTCCGAGCAACACGGGGAAAGTCTGGCGTTGACTCCTGTAATGGACGTCGTCGACGGACCCTGGCACCAGCGGCGGCGGCAGGACTTTGATTGATGGATTGACCACTTCTTCGACATGCATGAACACTCGATACAGGTACATCCCCAATGTGGTCCGCAGCGGCCTTGGTGGTGACGAATAGTACAACCCCGGTTCCTGCACCGGTATCTCAACACCAATCACCTTCGATATGGTGGACGGCTTCTTCATCCATGCCATAACCGTCAGAGCCCAGTTGTCTGGAGGAACAAACATACTTACGAGCTCACCTCCAAGGTCGTTGATAAGCTCGTTCATGGACTCGCTGTTCCAAGCACGTCGAGGCATGCCGTGGAAGGTAAGCTTTGTTAAAAACTCAAGCTTAGAGGGCATCGAGCCCCATCCTGGGTGCCACCGATCAAATCTCACCAGCGCGCCATCGCAGAACAAACGCCGGGAAGATTTGAACACACGACTGCAGTCGAAAGTTGTCCGGAACCTGACGAAGAAATCATCCAGTGGTGGACAGACTTCGACGAGCAAGTCACTTATTTGGATGTCGTGTGCAATGCCAAGAGCTTTGACAAGGTCATCCGGCGAGACGGGAGGCCGGTCGCCGTTGATGGTTACCATCAGCACTTTGCCAGCAAACTGGTCGTCAAGTGCCGCCATGCCACTGTTGAGCGACAGCACGGAACGACCGAAGGTAGGACGGACCTTAGGGTCTCCGGCTCGGAGATCCGCGTTGACCGGCGACATGATAGTGCGCTTGAGTACAGGGAGTACAGGAGGGGGATTTGGGGGGACTGGAGTAGGAATCGAGATTCCAGAGGTGGGGGAGGGGCGGGAGACTGTGGATGAAAAGGTAGCATGAATTTTGAGCACGCGCCAATATGCTCTCGGCGCGCAAGCGCACGAAAACACCAGTGACACCCACATGTCGGCCTAAGAGTCCTTATTCATTCTTTTTTGGAGAGCCCGGCCTTTTTTCAGGATCTTTTGAGAGCCCGTCCTGAGAATCATAATTGACCTGTTTGGCATTGCGTTACTACTCGGCCCATATTCAACGACACCTCACTGGCCCAAACAAGTGGACATCATCGAAAAGACACTGAGCTCAAATTATATAACTTGAAAAAGGAGATATACTCTGAACACTGGAGAATGGTGATGCCATCATTTAGCCCACCAGTAGTTCGAGACAATAAATAGTTCGAAACAACGATATATACAACATTCAGACACTGACTAGTGACTACTACTGACATAAATAGCAAGACATGATAGTTTATAAGAAGTCTTGCTACACCACCAAAACGCACCCATCTGCAGCGCTCAGACTCTCGTGATCCAGACGAGAATGACATTCTAAACAGAAGCAACTATTACCTAGTAAGAGTGACATAGACGAGGATGACCAAATGACAAGGAATATGCATAACAAAAGAAAGAACTACCCATCCAGAACCAGCAGCAAAGACAACAAAGTCATTCGAAGAGATGATCCAACACCATCATAATTTGCAGCCCCGCTTCAGCGACCAGTGATCCAGAGACACCAGTACTCCACCCTTTCGATGCAACAGCCCAATTACCTATCAACCTGAAGGCTCAAACCACATCACTGCCTGTCGTAATTGAGACATCCAAGGATCAAAGTTAATCCGGATGCCTTTGTCATTCTCACCTTCTTTTGGCTGCAGGCTGTATCGTTGACAATCAGGGGAGTTTGCTCCCGAACTCCTAGGGCTCGCCGTGTAGACACAATTTTGTCGTCGTCTGATCGAGCGAACTCCTAGGACTCCATAGCAAACAGAGCCTCTCTACAATCAAGGTCCTTGCCAACGGTGATCTCCTGGTTAATCGGATAATTGAGTCCGAGAAACAGAGAGTGTGAACCAAGGCTGTTTACCCGCCTCCAACTAAAAAATCCTAAAGGCCCCAATAAGCTGGTATCCTGCTCATAGACATAACAGCCACTCTCCGTACACGGTGCTTGTATACAGTGGGGTTTATGCAATATAACTTTTCCGGCTCATGTGTCCGAATGATCATTAGTCTTTTGTCGTCGTCTGATCGAGCGAGGAACCAGTTGTGCTTCCCTGTTTTTGGCAAAGGTGGTGTGATTACAAAGGGCAGTAACTGTAAGGACACTGCATCATATCAAAAAGGACAGGCATTGTTAATGTAAGGTCAGCATTGTTCAGAGTATGAGTAGGATAATGCAAGAAACAGCATTGATATGTCCCTGTTGGAACTGGGAGGAAAATACAGGGAAATGTATACTGGGTTCGAAAATATAGAAGTGCCATGCATGGTTATACTCATGATATCTCGCAATCGATTCTTCACAGGAAACTACCATGTCATGCATGTTATGTAATCATGTTCTGTCCTCACAAACAAATTCTTCAAGGTAACTAATAGACCATGCATTGTTATATACTCGTATTCTGTGGGCAAAAATTTTGTGAGGATATTATTCTAGCCATTGATTGCTAAAGGGCGAATATAGGTATGTACACATGGTAAGCATTGCAGGATTTCACTACTTCCAAATATAGAGTTCTCCATATGCACATTTACTTCCCTAATGTATGGTTAGATGAAACCAACAGTGTGGTGCATATTTCTAAATCATGAAAATGAGGAAACTAACATGGCCATTAATACACACTCATATTTAGTAGTAGTATATAGATTACTGTAAAATAAGGATAATATCCATATATTCCTAACCGTTTGATTATTCAGGGTACAAATTGGATGTAATGACATGGTCACAATCGCATGAATTAACTCCTTCCAAATATAGCTGATTTACGGCGTCTCTAATACATTGCCATAGTTCTACTCAAATTCTCCTCAAACAGAGATATGCCAATCATCACAAAAAGTTCAAAAAGTGTCATGGTGTCATCATTAACATGAGAGGAAACAACTTACACGCGCCATCCCAGCAATACGTGGTGCCATCTGCTTTGTCGATTGCGTAGATGATGCCATTGTGTTCAATAGCATCATAGAAGTGTGTATCAGCTTTGACGATGATCCACTGCGAGCCGAGTTGTCTCCAGCTAAAGAAGGCACCAGCGTAAAGATAGGCGAGTCCGTGGTCGAACGAGGCAATTAGCTTGAAGTCTGCATAATTCGCATGTCGTGTGGGCACTTGGCAGATTACAATCTTCTACAAAACAAGGTCCGTCCAACTGACACAGTAATCTAGATGACTTGGACCGCGATGGTAATACTCTATATAATCCAACAAAGGAAGGATAATCTCATGGGAGGTTTGGAAGTTCACAAGCACCAACTTTTTACCGTCTTCTCTGAAGGCAGCCATCCAGTGGGAGTTCATGCCAACCCAGTACATACCTGCAAAGAAGTTTCGGGCGATGATGATCGGATCGATGTCGAGGGAAATGATGTACGGCGACCCACTACATACCTGCAAAGAAGTTTTGGCTAATGGAGATCGGATTGAAGTCGAGGGGCATCATGCACGCCTCTGTATCATGGTGAGCCAATCTCGCAAGACCAGATAGCAGCAAGCAGGGTGTCTTGAAAAGCTTAGGCCTCGCTTCGGCGATGGCCGTGTGCATGTCCCTCGAGCATGCAGCCAGCCACAGGGCGCTCAACATATCCATACACGAACAACAGAGGTCGAGGATGTCACTGGGGAGATTTCTCCAATCGCGGCTCATATGGATGTTGCCGGTTCACGTTCGGCCATGGTGGAGTTTGGAAGGGGGCTTGATTTACGGGGGAGAAGGATGTTGGTGCTGGAGCGGCTAGCGAGGGAATAGTGGTACTGGGGGAGGCGAGTGAGGCGACGGTACACGGGGGCACAGTGAGATGGAGATGGAGAAGGAGATGGAGTGGAGCTATGGGAGCGGAGAGGGAGACGAGGCGAGGCGCCAATGTGATGTACAGCAGCGGTGACAGACTGCACTGTGCATGGGGTGAGGCTGACTTTGGTAACCCGAACACGCCGCCTGGACTAGTGTTAGGCGCAGGGTGTTGTCACTTCACTGTGAGGACCGGATGAATAGTATTTTGACCATCAAGTGTACCACAGTTGTACTACTACTACTACTACTACTACTACTACTACTACTACTACTACTAGTAGTAGTAGTAGTAGTAGGTACATGAGTACTCCAGTATTCTATAGCGTAAATAGGTCTCCCGTGCTAGCATGCCTGTTCACTTCATCGTTCAGGTATCATCCATATTGTGAGCAGAACCAAATTCTCGTGCATGCCCTATCAACGCTCTGCCGCGATGCATGCAGTGGTCGTTCTGGTGCATCAAGGACGGCATGCAGATCGTTCCACACTTGAGAATAGGAAAAATGGAAAGGTAGAACGCGGCAGCAGAGGAAGAGAACACTGGCTAACGAGGCTGGGAGGGGATCGAGCAGGAAGTTAATGCTCAACGCCTAAAGGTTTTGGAAAAACCTGATTTTCATAAGGTGACTTATACTCACCTAAATGGAGGGAGTATTCCTTAACCAGAGAATGTTGTGTCTCCCACTCATGCGCTCAAAAAAAAACTACGACACATTTTTTTATCTGTTTGCATAGGTCCCACCTATCAGAAAGGATGGGCACGTACACGAACAGGTATGACTCATCAGTCTACCCACATGGCCTTTTCATTTAGTCTACCTAGCCGTCTAATCAACTGCCCGCACGCCACTTCTCCCATTTACTTCTCCATCGGGAACCGATTCTCCTCGGCTTCTTCACCTCCCCTTCGTATTCATTTGCATCCAAACCCCACTGCGTTCACATTGTTTTAACCTCTTTATATAATCATCTACTACTTCAGTTAGACTAGCCATCTAATCCAAATTCTCCAAACCATAGCCCTCCGTTCCAGCGGTTCCAAATGGCGATAGAGATCGAGATGCAGGTTTTTAGCGTCCAACATGTCCTCGTCGAAGGCTCGATGCGCATAGTTGCCACCGTCACCGTCCACCCAAGGGTTGTTCGGCAGTGGATCAACAATGTAACCAACTCCCTCGAAAAGGTAGAGACGAGGGTCATCGGTCTCGACGCAGAGTACATGGAGCGTGCCCCTGGGAAGATCCAGCGCGCCGCCGTCCTTCAGCTGTGCCTCGAAGATGAAGTTTTAGTGTACCACATCATACACTCGCCCTCCATACCAGGTGAGCTTCACGATTTCTTGTCTCGGGAGGACGTATACTTCTGTGGGGCAGCCATCGAAGGGGACAAACAGAAGCTGGAGCCGTACAACCTTAATTTGAATAGCATCGCTGACCTACAAACCAGAATCAAAATTCCTGTAGAAGTTTGTGATAAACAGACACCATCCCTATTCGACGTAGCAAATTTTGTGCTCGGTACAAATCTTCAAAAGGGTGACGAGACGGTGGCATTAAGGTCGTCTGGATGGGAGAATTATCCCTTGACGTACGAGCAGATAAAATATGCTGCCCTCGATGCCCGTGTGAGTTTTGAGATAGCTTCAAGGTCCAAAGAGCTTGTTGTGAAGCCATCTCCCACAGAGAATGAGAAGAAGAAGAAGAAGAAGAAGAAGAAGAAGAAGAAGAAGAAGAAGAAGAA
>NC_057800.1:319342649-319357118 GCF_018294505.1 Triticum aestivum
GAACAAGAAGAACAAGAAGAAGAAGAAGAAGAAGAAGAAGAAGAAGAAGAAGAAGAAGAAGAAGAAGAAGAACAACAACAAGAAGAAGAAGAAGAAGAAGAAGAAAAGGTTGCACCAGCAGGAGGGCATTATGGATGGATGAACTATTTCCTCTCTTGTAAAAAAATTTATTCCCTCTCGGTGTATATTGATATAGATGGACTATTTCGATGGTGTGCATGTCTTTGGAACAGAGTAGTAGCATGGGCCCGCTTGACTATAAGGAACTATTTATCCACATATATAGCTTTCTCTGCTACTCCTTCCAATTATTGGTATGCAGTGCATGTGTCCGTAGACATGACAGCTTGTCCATGGAAGTTCAACTACAGTGACCATCAAGTTTCATCTCGCGATTCCCACGACGCCTCTCCAACCCACGGCACCACGCCCTCCGACGTGCGCCTCACCCCTCTCGGCCGCACCGCCCCTCTGCCTTTGTTTGCATGACATGTGGGCCACCTAAAATGCGGCGAGCATCAAGTTTCTACCACAGCCACCCGCGATTCCCACAACGCCGCTCGAACCCATGAAACCACACGTCCCCCGACCTGCGGCTCACCCCTCTTGGCCCCACTGCCCCTCTGCCTACGGGAGCATTACATGTGGACCAGTCACCTATTGGGTCCACATGTTATTGACTCAAAGGTAGGTGTAGTAAGGCGCTGAAGCTCGGTCCCGACGGCCCTGAGAGGGAAATGTAACTCCTGCGCCAGGGCTTGTGGTGCTCCCGCAGCACGAACTCGTGCCAAACTCGAGATTTGTTTCTTTACTATACATGCACGCAATGATTTAATGGACATTGTAATCTCAACATGTCATGGGGAGCTCTAAATTTGAATTTGAAACTTATGAAATGAAAAGATTCAAAACAAATAAACTGGGAGAGAGGGAGTATATCGTAGGATGTGTCCCATACAAAATAAGTCCCCTAGTTTGTCACCGCGAAGATGCGGTTAGAAAGGAGCACAGCATCTTCCTACTCGTACGGCAACAAATCGGCCGCAGACAGCATGGTCCGCCTTTGACCGCCGTGTGCAAGGTTCGTGCTATCTTATTCAATCTCACCGTGGTTCCATCGTACCAATTCATGCGGTGGCCCATTGCATAGCTGATCCCAATGTTGGACAAAGGTTCTACGGGAACGGTTTCACTGTTGTAAATGTTGTGCAAATTGATGTTTGTACCCTCCCGTACATATGCAAGCCAATCTCCACTCGCACCGAGCCTAACCTGTGAAACAGTGGGCAGGGGGAGAATTAGGAAATGGACACAGAAGTAGTCTTTAGAATGCATTTACTACTCCTCATCGGAGGAAATCCGAGTGCCCCTCAACGTCGGCATCTCAAGGGGTGTCAACTTGCAACTACGGCCACGCCGCGCTGGAGAGACCCCCAAGGAAACATCCTCGTGCGTTCCACGGAACATCAAGATGCATTTGTATGAGTAGTTTATCTTGTGAGAGAAAAGGATGAACGAGGGAAGGCCTCTAGAGATAGAGATGGACACTACTACTACCAATGTGCTGGCCCGTGTGTTGCAATGGATCCAAAGTAGTAGAATAATACTTGTTCACGTGCTTGAAATATAAACACTCTAGTTTTGATATACATGTGTCAGCAGACATGACAGGTTGTCCATGGAAGTTGAACCACGGCGACCATCACGTTTCTTGTTTCTACCACTGACACACCCACACGCGGTTCCCACGATGCCGCTCCAACCCACGGCATGATGTCCCCCGACGTGGAGATGGATCCTCTGATGTGGCTATCACTGCCTTGCCCTGCCTTTCCTTCACTGACAGGTGGGACCCATGCTTATGGGTCCCACATGTCAGTGACAGAATGGTAGGATTGTTCGCATCAGGGGATCCTCATCCCCCCGACGTTCCCCTCATCCCTCTCGGCCCCACCGCTCCTCTGCCTTTGTGTGCATGACATGCGGGCCAGCTGAACTGCGGCGATCATCAACTTTCTACCACAGACACACCCGATTGGACGCGGTTTGCCTGCTCCGTTGCTGTGCTCCGATCCATACTCCCGCACCATCGAATTTTCATCTAGCGGTTGTGACACATTTCGTCCCGGGCATCAATCCTCAGCTGGAGTACTTATGTACTATAGGTAGTACCCGCCGGTGTGGCCATCTACGCCTCGTAACGCCCCGACGCCCAGCTGTGGCACCCTCGCCACTGCCACGCCACCACCGGCCGGTTCATCTCGAACGAGTGAGTCACGAACCACGCCACCACCATGAGAATGACATGTGGGCCAGCCGCATTTAAGGTCCGCATGTCATTGACTCATAGGCCGGGCACTAAGCCACTGAAGTTCGGTCCCGTGGGCCCTGAGAAGGAAATGTAACTCCTACGGAGGCCTTGTGGTGCTCCCGCAGTACGAGCTCGTGCCAAAACTGGAATTTGTTTCTTACCACTACTCCTAGCAACTAGTACTAGTAAGGTACACGTGCATTGCACGCATGAGATTCTGGTGGTTTGTGCATTATGCTTCTACATGTGGAGCTTTCTGGATTCTAACATGTGGCAAAATGTCGTGGAATGTAAGGTTGGGCAAGTTTGATTAACTTAGGTGAGTGTTTGGTTCAAGCCACACCTTAGGCAAGCTACACTAAGGCCCCACATGACATACACACAATCTAAGATGACTTATTCACCTAGACGGAGGGAGTAGTGTTTCTAGCAAGATGCTCGCCCGTTGCACGAAGTTGATGGAAAAACTAAGCACAACTTATAAATTGATGGATGGAGTACTACTTACAGTGATGCATATAATTAAGCAAAGGGATCACACATGTCGGTATTGACTGGAACAAGAATGCAACAGCACAATAAGAATTAAGGCCACGATGATGCGATCGCAGTGGTGGTTATAGAAGGAAAGAAGAAAGATGGATCCACGAACGTACGACCTCCTCCTCCTCAACTTAGTGCGCCGGGCCACCGACCGGCGGCTAAGGAGTGGCGGCTTTTGTGGCGAGGTCGAGGTGCTTCTCAGAAAAGGCATCCAAGGCTTCCAGCCGGTTGAGGAAGGCCAATGGCGTAGCGTCCTCACTGTCCTTGTAGATAACTATGTACATGATTTGCTCGTACACGTGGATGTGTAGGTCGACGAATTCTTGCAGGGCGAGGCGCCTCGCGGCGACCGCGACCTCCAGGTGGACATCCTTCCTGGCGTCAGCAGGCAGTCGCAGGGCCACCAGTGCTTGAAAGAGGTTCCGGCCATGGAGGCCGATTAGGGTGGTAGGCAATGAGGAGCCCGGGCGCGTGGGCTGGAGGAGTACGACAATGTCGTCCGCGAGCTTCTTGATGACGGTGAACTTGTTGCTGGTGTCAACGATCATCTGGTCCAACTGAGAGTCGCAGTTGGCGTCGACGTCGGCCATCCACCAGCCAGTCTCCAACACCGTCTTGAGACGATCCTCGGCGCCATGCCGCAGGCCAGCGTCGTGGACCATCTGGCGCAGCCGTTGGCCGCTCACACGCATCACCGCCATGGGTCTGGAGTGAGCTCTTTTGCGCTTAGTGTAGGTGCTTAGGCAAATGCTTAGGTGCGTACGATGTGGTAGATGCATTGGAATGGAGGGGCGCTTTATATAAGGGCAATGAGGGCAAACTTCATTGCATTCACATCGTGCAGCCTCTTTTCCCGGACCTCCTCCCATTACTTCCCTCATGCATTAATTGAAGGAGGATGCATTGGCCGTTCAACATATCGGGAACCGCTAATCCCTCCCTCGTCTGCATTAAAGCCGTACCAGGAACTGCGCCGCCCGCTGTCAAATTGAATACTCCCTCCGTCTAGGTGAGTATTAAGACATCTTACGAAAAGCACTCATTTCTTCACATTATATACGTACAATATATATGGCCAACATCATATAGCCAGCAGTTTAGTTGTCAAAGAATTTCAGGGTGCTTAGTTTTGTCAAAGAATTCCAGGGTGCTTAGTTTTATTTGAGGGGTGGGTTGTGCACTTATGCTGGACACCATTATTGTGACAAGCCTTTTTAGTAGTACTACTGTACAAAAGTGAGTATATACATTTTTTGAAAGGCTAGAGGGCGGGGCAGTCTAGCTCGGTTGGTTTCATGAGAGGCGAGGGCCTTTGTGATTTGCCGGCTCATTACTGCTGTCAAATCGAATAGTAATGTGCCGCCCGCTGCACGCCCGGCGCCTCCATTAAACCCCTCCGTTAAACCCGCATGTAAAACGAGAATCCTACTCCGACCACACGTTCGTTCATGAGCGGGATGGAATTAAACGCAACACCGGCCGAGCTCCTCCCGTCCGCCCTTAGTTTAAACGAGGCCAGACGCCGGCCAAGCTCCTACCATCCACCCTCTATTTACACGAGGCCAGACAGACAGTGGGCAAGAATCCCACCCCTCCGCCGCTTTCCCATCTCCTCCTTCACCATTTTCTCCACTCTTTCGATGGCTTCCGATGAGCCGTTCACCGGCATATTACCCAGCTGGGTGGCCCGCCGAGCCCTCCGGATACGGGCGAGGCCGCTCGGTGCTTCACCAACCTCACTTGGCCCGACGAAGCCAGTTGCCGCCCCAAGCAGGCGCGTGGTTCAGCAACTCGCTGCTCTAGTTCAGCTCGATGAGGAGTGGCGAGTTGCTCCACATCGGCACGGCGGCGAGCACGCCGGTACGGGCGCTGTCGCTGCCGCATCGTACCACGCCACCAGTGTCTGCGGTGGCCGCGCCTCCCGTGTCTGTGGGCGCGGCTCCCGTGCCTGTGGCAGCGCCAATGCAGGCAGAGACAGAAGCCGGGTGCATGGAGAGCGACGAGAAGGTGGCCAGCTTCTCCGTGTCCGCCGCCATCATCGAGGAGAAGTAGAACACGGGAGGCCGCCACCACTTGGGACCCATGAAGGCCACCGCCGAGGCGACGACCGCGGATTCAGGTGGTTTCTTTGCTGCTTCGTCTCTTCTGAGGACCTTCGTCGACCCCGCAAGTGTCTGACAGACATGAGGAAGACAAAGGGATCTGCGGGCGGCCATTTAGAACTAAAATAAGTCTAGATACATCCATTTCTAGGACAAGTATTTCCGGATGGAGGGAGTATTAATTATACAAGAGAGCCAGATTGGCACCTCTTAGTTCATGTAAATGTAATGAAATCCATCATGTTTATATGAAGATCCGGCTTTTTTATACGAAATCCTTCATGCTTATATGAAATCAGTCCGTGTTTGCACGAATTTCATCTGGTTGATTAGAGTTGTAAAAATGTATGCCGCTGGCGTTTGATGTCGTCCTCCTCTTAAGGAAGCGGGAGGAAATTTGCCGGCTGCCGTTGGAGATGATCTTTATGTTGGTGACAACCAATCCATTTGAGTTAATTGCCTGTATGATTGTCCCTCTACAAAAAGTTAATTGCATGTACAGTGTACACGTGACTTGCAGGGTGGCTACAGCTTCATACAAAAAGTTAAAAAGAAACAAGTCCATCCTTAATCGTGTATTCTAAGTACTCTGTGGGTTCCACTGTCAGTACAGTAGCGAAAGAAGTATATATTAAATAAGTAGAGTAATATATAATATAAAAATATAAAGTTAAAAGACAGAATTCGAACTCATGTCATCGCGTTGCGAGCATCCGGTGTTAATCGGCCCAGCACATTTTTGTTGTAGGCCATGCTGGAGATATATCTCCATGTCTACTCTTATATATACTCCATTCGTTCCTAAATATTTGTCTTTTTCAGATTTCAAATGGACTACCACATACGGATGTATATGTAGACATATTTTAGAGTGTAGATTCACTAATTTTGCTCCGTATGTCTTTTTAGGAAGGGGTCAGATTTGTCCTTGATTTATTTATGAGGTATCCAGATGGCACTACACCGCCAAGAAAAGAGGGTAACATCAAAATTATGGACTACTTTTTTGAGTATGTTGGTAAGGTCCGGTCATAGTCACTTGTTGAAATCTCTAAAAAGACAAATACTCCCTCCGTCCGGAAATACTTGTCATCAAAATGGATAAAAGGAAATGTATCTAGACGTATTTTAGTTTTAGATACATCTCTTTTTATCCATTTTGATGACTAGTATTTTCGGACGAAGGGAGTAGAAGAAGAGTTGGTGATGATGGTGTGCGTGCCATCCTGCAATATAGGCCGTCGGATTTATATCTAACGGATAGGAAAGAAACTATGGCAATTTTGCAAAAATATACCCACACGTCTCTCCACGTTCGCAAATAAGGCCTTCCCTCGTTCAACCTTTTCTCTCACAATGTAAACTACTCATACAAGTGCATCTTGATGTTCCGTGCAATGCACGGGCAGCTAGCTAATTTCTTTTAAAATAGTTGCTGCGATAATTGGGTTGAAGTGATATATTTTATGTCTGCCCTGAATGATTTCAGATTCACTAGTAGTAACAAAGAAAAGGTTGCCTTGTTAATTAACAGAAAACAGGGTGAAAACTATCACATGAGGCCGGTAAAAACAAGGCACACTGGGTTCAGCGTCATCATCACTACAGCTGTGCGTGCGTGAGAAGTCTACATATCGAGGGGGCTGCCGAGCGAGGCACTGAGACACAATGTTTGAGAGAGAAACCAATTGACAGATTATGATCAGATCAAGTTGTCACCCTTCTGCTGTCATTGTTGGGAGGGAGGGAGAGAAAGACGTATTGAGAGTGTGCGTGGTAGGCACAGAGGCACAACTAGCGAGTGTGTGTGTGTGTGTGTTTTTAAAGAGGAGTAGATAGATTATTATCAAGATCGATGTTCCACCCTACTCCTTCGGTGCCGAGTATTGTGTGTGTTTATGTTTGAGAGAGAAGCCAATCGATAGATTAGTATCAAAATCGAGGTGTCACCCTACTCCTTCGGTGTTGGGAAGTGTGGGTGTGTGTGAGGGGCAGTGACACTCACATATCTCTACTCTTATAAAAAACAGAGTTGGTGATGATGGTGTTCCTGCCATCCTGCAATATAGGCCATCCGATTTATATCTCACGGACAGGAAGGAAACTATGGCAATTTTGCAAAAAGATACCCACACCCCTCTCCGCATTTGCAAATAAGGCATTCCCTCGTTCCTCCTTTTCTCCCACAAGATAAACTTCTCATACAAATGCATCTTGATGTTCCGTGCAACGCATGGGCATCTTGCTAGCAGGGAGAAGGAGTTTGTGTGACACATATCTAGCTATATTAAGGGATAGGTAGATAGCATATGTGTGAGAGACATTAGTGGCTGTGGGTGGGCGGAATTAAAGGGGTGGGCGTGTTAGACATAGAGAGCGTGTGTATTTCTATGTGAGAGACTTGTAGGACAGGGTAGAAAGACGAATTTAACCCTGACGGAGGGAGAGAAATACACGAAGTGCGCGTGTGTGATTCCGATGCCCACAGGGAAATGAGATATGTATGTGTATGAGAGAGATTGCACAATTCATTCATGTATCACTATCTAGCGATCGTGGACGTGCATCGCTTGAACATAAGTCAATATCTACTTCGTATCGTGGCCAAAGGTACAATATCGATTCAACACAATAAAGATTGGACACTCACATATCACATTTTTTCTATTTAAATAAGCCTTTTTAGTTGTGCATGCCAAAGTTACAGTGATGTTCTTCAAACAACCAATGTAGCTATCATGAACATGCACCATTGTTACTCTTGCATTCAAATTCATTAGTCTTGGATGATTTAAGTTTCTATTTTGAAGTAATATATGTAATATTCATATATGAATTCAACGGGTACGCAATTTACGAAATGGAGGCTATGTAATCATATGAGGTTACACTTTTAAGTAGCTGACTACAATATCCATTTATTTTTGTGCGCCTCTACACTAACACGTCAATGCATTATGTTTAAAGTAAATAACCAATGGCACTAAATTATCTATTTACACGAGAAATACATAGGCTGAGCGTTTGATCCCTTTTTTTGTGAACGCGCCACTACACCCGTACGATTGGCCGTGCCCGTGTGAACGTCCAAGTTATCGGCGCATCATCCCGAGTTATTGTCTTTTTTCTGGGGTGGACTTCACACCAGTTATTAACTGCTGACGTGTGCCCCGTGTACACAGTCTAGCATGACCTTCCCGCTAGCACGGTCCAAAATTAGTTGAAACTGGATACGAACGATCCCGCGGGCGGCAAAATCTCCCGCCTCCTTCTAAAATTTCTACCACCTTAGTCTTTAGCATGCCGAATCCTCCTTTTGTCCTTGGTGCACGGAGACCAACAGTTACAATACCGCCCTCATCTACATGATAGGTCGGGGCTGCTTTGGTAACTTCCGGTTCCCCCACTACATGGCACCCCCATTTCCTCTCCCCCTCCCGCAAAAACGACTAACTCCACAGCACCAGAGCATCTTACATCACGTCGTCCGTACTTCATCGCCCTTTCTCCCCTCCCCTCTCGAAACCCTAGACTGCTCATCCACCGGCGTACCATAGCCCATTCACTGCCAGCGGCGTCCACCTCGCCGGATCTGCTTCTGCGGTCGCATCTACCCCTCCCACCTCCCCTAGAAACAAGTAGACTGCTCATCCACAACTGTACCACAGCCCATTCAGTGCCGGCCTTCTCCACGGCACCGGATCTGCTTCACCCGTACTCTCGTCAACCGCCGCGCATCTGCAGCGGCTCATTCGTACTCCCAACCGGAGACGCTTCGTCCACACCCCCGGAGCAGCCCCACCGACGCCCCCGTCGACGGCCTCTGATCCTCTTCGCTGACACCTTCCTCAACCCTACTGGAGACGCTTCGCCGACACCTTCCTCAACCCTACCGGAGTAGCTTCGCCTATACCATTCTCAACCCTACCGGGGATGCTTTGCCAACTCACAAGTCCACGGCCTCAGATCCGCTTCCTCGCACCCTCATCCAACCTACTGGAGCAGCTTCTGACGCCCCAACCACGGCCGCAGATCCGCATCATCGACACCACCCTTAACCCAACCACTGGAGCAGCTTCTGACGCCCCGTCCACGACCGTAGATCTGCATCGTCGACACCATCCTTAACCCAACCACCGGAGCAGCTTCACCTACGCCCTCGTCCACGGTCATAGACCCGCTTCGCCCACACCGTAGTCCACCCTACGGGAGCCGCTCCACAAACACCCTACTCGATGGTTCTAGATCTCCTTACCGGACCCCGACAGCCAGCGCAGTGTCATCACCCTCGATGTTTCTAACCTGATTCCCACAGTCTGGAGAGATGGCAAGCACCCACCACGGCCTAGGTACTTGTCACCTTTAAACCCGTCCAACATCACCTGCCCGATGTACTTCAAATATACTAACCTGTCGCTGTTACCTGTTATGCAGCTAGCAAAAATTACAAGGACGATGTTTCTTCTGGATCTAACAGCTTGGCCAACCAAGATCCTGGACTGAGGCATTGCTATGATCTTGTAAGCGCGTCTCTCTCTTATATTGTTCTGTGCCTGCCAGCGTGCTTTGCTAGGATTTTCGACCAGTAATCCCTTTGTGCAGACAATGATTTCTACTATTGGCTACTAAATTAGATATGTAGATGTCATACATGATACTACCTCGTACCTTCGTTCCTAAATATAAGTCTTTCTAGAGATTCCACTATAGGCTACATATGGAGCAAAATGAGTGAATCTACACTCGAAAATGCATCTATATACATCTGTATGTGGTCCATACTGGAATCTCTACAAAGACATATATTTAGGAACAGGGGCAGTGCATTACACAAAATCGTAGGTGGCATGTAGGAATTCCAGTGCACTACATTAGGCTTCCTTAGAGTGCCTGCTAGTCCAGCATACAGAGTCATGGCTAGTTTATGGTACGCACACAATCGTTAATTGGTGGTTTAAATATGCGCAAGGGATATGCAATGTAGTATCATGTAGAGATGTCTGAAATTAGCCGTGTCAACTTGCAGATAGGGTTACACAATGAAAAAGTACAAGATGTATGTGGCAATTTCATGGAACATCGCAAAAAAAATGAGAGGCAGCGGTGAGCCTATACAGTGTGCCATGGTACGTCACTCCTCCATTGCAATCATCGTGACATGTTATTTGTATGCCAGTTCTATTAGCCAAGTTTCTTAGGGACAATTATTACGAGTTATCCTAAGAAAATAAGCACATTTGAATATAAGCTCCATGTAATAAGCCAACCAGTTCTTTTCATTGCGTTTTCAGCTTATCTTTGGTATGATTAGTGGAAAGTCTAGATTGCATTATATTTTTTTCATTTTGCTGCCCATATGGAAATTAATTTGACTTGCAAACATCACAAATTGAACCCAGTGCAGTAATTAATATGATAGGAAAACAGACCATCACTATTTGCTCAAAATGCAAATACAAAGATACCATCTACTTGGCACAATCTACTTTGGTCAATGTTTTCCATAGAGATCACATTGCCTAATTTAAACGAAGAACGCATGACCCATATTTAAATGAAGAACAATTATTTATTGAAATTCGATGGTCCAAATGGCTGGTTATTATCGTATAGCAGCACCACCTGAAAGCATCATATAACAGCAACAACAGCTCATAGCAACTCATCATACAGCGGCAGCAGTCTGCAATTCATCATATACCAACAGCAGCTCATAGCAATTCATCATATAGCAGCAGCAGGAGTATCTCATAGCAATTCATCATATAGCAGCAGCAGGAGCAGCTCATAGCAATTCATCATATAGCAGCAGCAGGAGCAGCTTGTAGCAACTCATCATATAACACAGCAGGAGCAGCTTGTAGCAACTCATCATATAGCAGCAGCAGCAGCTCATAGCAATTCATCATATAGCAGCAGCAGCTCATAGCAACTCATCATACAGCAGCAGCAGCTCATAGCAATTCATCATATAGCAGCAGCAGGAGCAGCTCATAGCAATGCATCATATAGCAGCAGCAGAAGCAGCTCATAGCAATTCATCGTATAGTGGATCAGAATGAAAATTTGGCAAAAAATCAGAGGAGATCCTCACCTTGTTGGATGAGCTCATCCTTCAACAGCACCTCAAGGCCATGGCCTAGGAGGAGGGGAGGGGGAATAAGGTGCCTTCTGCCGCGGTGTAGCATCAGTCGTAGTTGTGCAGCGCCCGCCAGAGTCGTGCGTTGGACGAACCACAGTGGAGCAGTTGCTGGAGACCATGAGAATGAGGGGCGGTGCCAGAGGGAGGAGAAGCCAGGGAGATTTGCCCCTACCCGCCGGCCATGTAGCCTAGCTGGACATAGCATCGTCGAGGACAAGGCCAGATGGGACTAGTGGCGACGGCTCGCTGGAGGAACCCTAGTGCTGCAGGCAGGGGATCGAGGTAGAGGGAAAGGGGAGAGGAGATGCAAGCGGGCAGGGCAATAAATGCTTGTGTGTTTGTTTTTACTTGAGGGTCGGGTGTGACACGGGCGTCAGCAGTTGCATTTTGAGTGTAATATAGGCAGACAACAGAGTCATTTCACTATTCCCCTTCCCTTCAATTTTTAGTGAGGTTCTACCCGAAACACCCCCCTCCAAAGCGAAATTAGTTAAGCCCAAGCCCATAACTCAAAAATGACTTCTTTACATCTTTTATAGCTTATTTTGATAATATTCCCTGAAAAGGCGGAATCGAACTGGCCCTTAACCTGCAATTCAATTGTGCGTGCAATGATGAATCACTCCTGCCTGCTATCTGTACATTTAGGCATCATCATACATGGCATAAACTAATACATGTGCATTCCATTGTAGAATCTAGAATATGCAATGTTTATGTTAGTTCATACGTTGCACATGATGTTTAAATGCCCCTTAAATCTGGTCAGTCAAGTGATGGTCTTTAAGCCTCCTTCTTTGCTTCTTTTCTTGATATGTAAGATTTGCTCACACATCTGTTCAATTGCTTGTTTGCATCAGCCAGCCATACTAGGACTGTTTGCTTTGATTACTTGTTGTTCTTGACCTAACACTCTAACAGAGCTTGTCAACGATTTAAACACTAAGGGTTGCTGTAGTGGGGCCTTGTCTAACACATAGGTGACATAAAGGTTTGGCTGTACACTACAATAGGCAAGCATGTTAGGAAAGTATGCATATTTATCTTCCAAGGAGACGAGTAACTAGTTGACATAATTGTGTGGTGTTGTTTTGTTATAATCTCATCCTTTTGTGTTCACAGACTGGAAAGTATGCATATTTATCTTCCAAGGAGACGAGTAACTAGTTTGTGTCACCTTGCAGAGGGGGTGCAATGAAGATAAGATTGAGGATTTCCAAGTACAAGATGTTAGGAAGGAGCCTTGCAAGAGAAGTAGGAGCTACGCTGAGCCTCTTCAACCTGCTAAGGTAAGTCACTGTATGCAACTCAACAGTTCAATTCCTTGTTTGTTTCAGGCATAGTTATTTTTCTCTTTTCAATTGCTTTATTTGTCCTCAGTTAATGAGATGCCCAAATATTCATGCCTGATGTTCGATAATTGTATCACTATTAGTTGACATAATTAAAGGCCTTACCATTTAATTACTCTGTCGAAGTGTGCCTGAAGCTTTGAAGTCTATTAACCAACTATTATTGCATGAGGCTCACAATCTAGTTTATACTACGCTAATGATTGCATAGTTTTGCCTGCTGTAGTATGTTTGTATGAAACCCTCTGTTGTTCATTATGCTCCCTAAGACTTTAATTGAGGCACAGAATGGCCAACTGCTTGCTTACTTATACGCAATGTGCTGTCTAAATTTGTAAGTTGTCTGTGTTTTCGATTGGGCCCCAACATCATGCTCCTCTGGTGAGCTAAGAGGGATTTCTGTATGTAGGCTGCATAGACTATCTTTTCTATAATTTTTAAAATATCACCTGCTTATGTTTCATGACGTGTAACATTTTTTTTGAAAGTGACGTGTAACATTATTGTTAGTCCTGTTTTGCCATGTAGTACAAAATAGTGTCTTGTTCGCTTCACTGTTGTAACTATATTTTTGCCCTAGTCATGTGTACTTACAGAAACATTTCAGGATGAAGTGACATCAACACAAAGATCTGCGAGCAGTGCGGCATGGCCTTTACTGAATGATTATGGATTGGAATTGGAATGTGGCAAGACAACGTGTACATGATTGTCAACGTATAATCAACAAGTTGAGACTGGACATGTAGGTATTAGATGCAGGAGTCAAAAAAATGAAACAAGACACTGAGGTAAACATGAAAGAATTGGAGATTTTGCAGACTGAAATTTGTGCTATCTGAATCCGACCAATCCTATTTTCAGAAGAGATTATAGTTCAAATGGAGTTAATTTGATGTGCGTCCATGATGTATGAGCTGTATTTGCCCAGTGTATGTAATTTGCTGTTTGTGTATGCTTTATTATCACCTGTAGCGAACCATAATGCCCAGTGGGTATAATCGGCTGCAATTTCTTTATTGTATAGTATAGGATTATTCTACCTTTCTATGCCTTGATCTCTTTATTGTAATAGTGTAGGCTTTTTAGAGGTGATAGTATTGAGTAGGATAATTCTTTGAATATGCTATATCGTTCAAACGGGGGCTAATTCGCCCGACCATGGCCTTTCACGGGCCGTCGGATCCATGGGCCTTCTACGTCTCGTAGAATCCATGGGCCTTCTATCATTAGTAGAAAAAGGGTCAAATGTGAAGCACATTAGTGCCGGTTTGAATTTGAGCCGGCACTAATGTGACCATTAGTGCCGGTTCCAACGGCTAGGCGGGCGGGCATCATTAGTACCGGTTCATGGGCAACCTTTAGTACCGGTTCATGCCACGAACCGGTACTAATGAGGCTGTGTCACGCTATGGTCAGGCTGGGGCCCCCACGAAGACCTTTAGTACCGGTTCATGGCATGAACCGGTACTAGAGTTTCTTAGTAAGCTGACTTTTAGTCCCACCTCGCCAAGAGAGAGGCAGTATGAGCGGTTTATAAGCCGTGAGTGCAGATACAATGACGAAGAGGCACAATGCTCACCTGCATGTTGCTTAGCTTCAAGCCTTTCAGAATAGCATAGATTGCACTGAGCCATGTGCAGTGCAGTCTACACCGATACTGAAGGCTTCGTTTCCCGCCGCTTGGCCTGGCGAAAATAGGCCTTTAGTACCGGTTGGAGCCACCAACCGGTACTAAAGGCCCATCCTATATATATAGCACTTACGAAAATTTCAGTTTTCATCCCCCACTTCGTCTCCAACCGCGCGCGCCGCTCGATCCCGTCGTCGTCGTGTCGCCGCCCGTCGCCCGTCGCCCGCTGTCTGTCGTCGTCGCTCGTCGCCCGCCTCCGTCTGTCGTTGTCGCCGCGGCACCGCGCCCGGTACGTCTCTCCCGTACGCCGGCGCCCCTGCCCCCGCCCCGTACGCCGCGCGCCGCCCCCGCCCCATACGCGCCGGCGCCCTCGCGGCATACTGTGC
>NC_057800.1:319357662-319421065 GCF_018294505.1 Triticum aestivum
TATAGTAATGTCAATTGTTAGAGATGAATATAGTTAGATATATTAATGTCAAATGTTAGATGAATATATATTTGAATTAGCTAGATATTAATTAATGTTAGATAGTAATAAGTGTTTAATGTTTCACCTATATGAACATAGGAAATGTCATCTGACGATGAAAAAGATTTCATTATGTGCGAACACTGTGAAGACCAGCGCGGCCTGTGCGACAGAAATTTCCTTGTTGATGGTAGGCGCTTCAGCATCAAGCTGGATGAGACATTCGAAGTGGATACAGTAAGTCACAACGGCAATTATTATTTGAATGCAAAACTTATGCTTCATTTGCTTCAACTTATAATTTTAAAGCATGACTTATGCTTCATTTGCTTCAACTTATAATTTTAAATTTTCACTATTCTACTAGCGCATCCCCTGCCATGCAAGAATTTTTGTCTTGGATAAGATAAGTTTTAGTGCTATAGATGATATGGAGGTAAAGAGAGTTTACTTGAAGACCGAGCATGGGTATACTTTCAACGTCAAATTATATAATGGAGACACATACATCCATTTTGAATGCAAAACTTGGCAAGCACTATGCAAGGCTTACGCATTTGAGCCTGATATGGTTATCACCTTTGATATTCGTCCGGAAGATGATATTGAAGGTAATATAGACATCTGGGTCGATGTGCAAACGCCTTCAGTTCTACCATTATGTGAGTTTTTCTCAACCATGCACGCATATGTTTATGTCTTTGATACAGTTTATTCAAAAATAGTTGACAACTAATTTGTATTTTCAGCTTATTTCGGTTCAAGCAAACATGTCCGGCGCTTGGTAGACAGGACCTACTACTGCCCCGGGGCTGAACTAAACTGCGAGGAGATAAGTCATTATGTTTCATGGCTTGAGGATCTTCATACTGTCAAGACAAATTTTCTTCCTTAACTTAGAAATGTTAGTACTCAAAACGTGTGACCAATAGTGATCGTATTGAACTACGGTCACATCTATAATCGAAAGATGGTAAGATTTTTACTATTTGTCCTTAGTGCATCTTTTGCATACATTATTTTTGAAGCTAAACTTTCATTGCTAAGTATATTAATTACTATACGATGTTCTTCAACAGGGACTCCCGGTGACAGTTGTGCCTCAGTGGATCGAGACAAAAGGTCGCATGCCAATGGTTAGCTTACGACCAAGATTTCCTACATTGCACATGAGTGCATTCAGGATTTCTGAAAGCGAAGAATGCTTAATAGTGAAAGATTGGAGCAAAATTGTTAACGATCGCAGAGAAGTACTAGGGGGCAGCAAGGAGAAGCACAACCCAAGATTAGGAGACAGATTCATCTGCATGCTCCAGTATGATGAATCAGGAGAGCTATACATGTTCTATGCTATTCTACCTGAGAGGGAGCAGCAGGAGTGATTTAGCTAGTTCATGCTCTTAGTACTTGTCCTCTCTCATGTCCGTATTGTCCTGAACTTAATTAATCTCAAATAGTGATTTGCTTGTGAACGCTTATAATATCATGACCATGTTGAACTCGATGATATCTTTGCTTCTGTTACAAGTGAATGTTTCTTCTTTAAGCTAGCTAGTGTTGGTGATGATTAGATAGCGGTAATGACTGTGATGATTAAATAGTGGTAATTAATGACGACTACGATGATTTTTAGCTAGCTAGTATATATATATACTGTTGTTGGTGATGATATGATGCAAGAGTTTATTTATTTATTAATATGTGATGATGATGATGAGTTATTATATATATCATTTATGAAAGAAACCGCAAATTAGTTTGAACTGGATGGATCCTAGCTAAGTGATCAAGTATATATATATGCCATATCCATATCCTTATCAAGTATAAAAACTCATTATAACGTAAAACAATCCTAAATTAAATTGATAACACAAATTTAAATGAAAAATAAAAAATAAAACAAAAAACCCATAAACATTTAGTACCGGTTGGTGTTACCAACCAGTACTAAAGGGCTCCCGGCCCCCAGAGCTGGCTCGTGCCACGTGGTTTCCCTTTAGCACCAGTTCGTGCTGAACCGGTACTAAAGGGGGGGGCCTTTAGTGCCTACACTTTAGCACCGGTTACGGAACCGACACTAAAGGGCCTTACGAACCGGTGCTATTGCCCTGTTCTGCACTAGTGTATGTCTCGTAAGATCCATGGGTCTTCTACATCTCGTAGGATCCATGGGCCTTGTACGTCTCGTCGGATCCATGGGTCGCCGGCTCATTTATGGGTCTTGTACGGGCCTTTAATGGGCCGTAGACGGGCATTTAATGGAAATCGTATGTTTTATGGGCTGACCATAACAGGCTGTTAATAGGCCATATTTGGTGATGCTATGAAAATGGCCCGACAAACTAACGGGCCGACTGTAACGACGGGCTGAATTTGGCCCACAAACAGAAAATGAAAGTAACGGGCCGTAAGTAACCGAATGCTGCAAATGAGCCCAAGAATAAATGGGCCCTCAAAAGGCCAAAAGTTAACTTGGGCTGGAAACGGCCCAACGGAATAACGGGCCGTTAGTGGGTATAAAGGGATACACTATTCATTACGGGCCAGTTTCACCACAGGCCGTTAATGGGTGTAAGTAATACACTGTTCATTACGGGCCAGTTTCAGCACGGGCCGCTAATGGGCCAAGAGTTACAAAGGGCCTCATATGGGCCGAAAGACGTCATGGGCTATACATGGGCCAGAAGTGAAAACGGGCTGGAATTATATTGGACGGCCCAGATGACGCTACTGGGCCTAATTCGGATAGGGCGTAACGGGCCTCGGGTTAGCGGGCTATAAATGGGCTATATGCGAACAAGCCGTTAACAGGCTTTCCATGGGCCGGCCCGCCAGCTTTTGACCAAGTCAAATGGGCTGGCCTTTTCACAGGAATGGGCCACTGTTGGGCCGTGCCACGTGTCAACGTATCATAGGCGCCTTCTGTCCAGTGAGTGCATGACATCTGTCCCAACGATGAGCCGACATGTGTTTCCTCTAGCAAATGGTGATTTTACACGTGGAAAATCCCCATTGGTCGGGGCTGTTAACGGGTTATCGGATCCAAAATCCGACCCGATAGCTTAACGGCGTTCCGTTATGGTGGATGCCACGTGTCGGTCACCCTTGACGAAAGCACTTCTGTGACGCGCGATTTATTGTCATGGAAGTGGACACTTCCGTGATGATAATTTTGGTAATGTCATGGAACACTTCTACAACAGCACAGGTATGACTATCTTGATTTTGTCATAAATTTGTCATGGATGTACATGCATGACAAAAAAGCGACCTACTGTGACAAACACGTATCATCACAGAAGTGTATTTTTTTGTAGTGCTAATATGAGCTATCACAACGCTAAACCTAGAAAAGAGGAGGAGGTCCATATATAGTCTTAGAGGTCGAAGGGGGTACATGGGCTTCGGCCCAACACGAAATCAGCACACAGGTGTCAGACGTGCGGTGGTTATCGGTGGTCCAGAGGCTCACGAGGGCCCGGACATCCGGTGCTTGTCGAGCGTCCATAGAATCGGCTCGGATGGGCTCGGGTCGGACGTCTGGTCGGCGTCAGATAACTGAGGCGTCGGTCATCCGGTAGTCTTCTGAAGTTCGGCGTTTAGGCTCAGGTGTGGTAGCTTCGGTAGTCCGGAGGGGGCCGGTCGTACGGTGCCTGGAGTTCGTTGGACGTCCGAGGGTCGCCAGTCGTCTGGTGACTAGGAGTTTCGAGCAGTACTTCTTCTTGTCCATTGAGCTTGGTGTCCTTGTTGTCTTGTCCATTGGGTGTAGCTGACCCATGCTTTCCTCCAAGTACCTGATCACACATAGGGTTTCCACTTGAGGTAGTAGCCATGTCTCATGCATAGAAAGTGGTAGTTCGGAGAGGAGCGAGTTCACCTTATCTTCTATAGCCTTGGCTCGTGCTCTTGTCATTGGTCCAAGTGGTGTCGTGGGAGACGAGGTAGGTCCATGGGGATGACCTTGGGATGCTCCGCATCACTTCATGAACAGAAGGAGATCTCCACAAAGCAAAACATGCAATGTGCATTTGCATTCAAAAGCAAATTACTTATATGCACATCTTCAGGGGGAGCCCTTTCAACTTCATGAAGCCAATGACCACGTACTTTAACTTTCACATATTTTTATCCTCGTTGAAAACTTCAACTAGTTTGTCATCAATCACCAAAAAGGGGGGACTGTAAGTGCATCTAGTGCAACCCCTAGTTGGTTTTGGAGTATTGATGACAAACGTGGTTGAGGGACTAATGTGTTTGTGAGATTCACAGGAGAACACAGGTAGAAGTCCCTCATTGATTCGGTTTACCCGTCGGAGATGAACCCTAAAATGCATGAAGACATTAAAGACAATGGTGGTTCGTGAAGACATTCACTTGAATACAATGGAGTGTGAAGACATATTTTGTCGTAGTTTCGTTTTCTTATTTCTTGAGTCATAGGAACCACCGAACTATCAAGTGGGGTCCAAGTGAACAAAGTCAGAAGACTGATGTGATGCTCAACCCAAATCCTATGTCTTCGAGTGAAGACAATGAGAGAAAAATCTTATCTAGAGTTGGATGAGGCAGCTTTGCTTGTAGCCCAAGTCAAGCTATCGCGTGTGTTTAAAATCCGACCGTTGGACATGTGTCGGTTCCTTAGTGACCTAGGGTCATTTGGGACATATCATGCCGGGTTACCTCCTGCCTATAAATAGCCCACACCCTACACTATAAATTGGTGGCTCCTTAGAATTAGTGCACGACTATTGTCGTTTGAGAGCAACCCACCTCCGAAGCCTTTGAGAGAGAATCCTTGTGAGTACAAAGCCCAAAACACCCTAGTCACATTGCTTGCAAGGCTTATATTGATGTGCATTACCGAGAGGGCCTAGAGATACCTCTCCGACAATCGGAGTGACAAATCCTAATCTCGATCTATTCCAACTCAACAAACACCATCGGAGACAGCTGTAGAGCACCTTTATAATCACCCAGTAATGTTGTGACGTTTGGTAGCACACAAAGTGTTCCTCCAGTATTCGGGAGTTGCATGACCTCAGAGGAATATCTATAAGTTATGGAGAAAGCAATAGCAACAAACTAAATGATCATCATGCTAAGCTAACAGATGGGTCAAGTCAATCACATCATTCTCTAATGATGTGATCCCGTTAATCAAATGACAACTCATGTCTATGGTTAGGAAACATAATCATCAATGATTCAACAAGCTAGTTGTAGGATCGAAAGTATGTCTAGAGGGGGTTATTAGACTAGTTGACCAAATAAAAACTTATCCTTTTCCCAATTTTAGTTCTTAGCAGATTTTAGCAACTTTGGACAAGTCAAGCAATCTTAACACAATTCAAGCAAGCATGCAAAGAGTATATGAGCAGCAGAAAGTAAAGCATGCAACTTGCAAGAATGTAAAGGGAAGGGTTTGGAGGATTCAAACACAATAGGAGACACGGATGTTTTTGTCCTCGTTCCGATAGGTGGTACTATCATACATCCACGTTGATGGAGACTTCAACCCACGAAGGGTAACGGTTGCGTGAGTCCACGGAGGGCTCCACCCACGAAGGGTCCACGAAGAAGCAACCTTGTCTATCCCACCATGGCCGTCGCCCATGAAGGACTTGCCTCATTAGTGGTAGAGCTTCATGAAGTAGGCGATCTCCTTGCCCTTACAAACTCCTTGGTTCAACTCCACAATCTTGTCGGAGGCTCCCAAGTGACACCTAGCCAATCTGGGAGACACCACTCTCCAAGAAGTAACAAATGGTGTGTTGATGATGAACTCCTTGCTCTTGTGCTTCCAATGATAGTCTCCCCAACACTCAGCTCTCTCTCACAGGATATGAATTTGGTGGAAAGAGGATTTGAGTGGAAAGCAACTTGGGGAAGGCTAGAGATCAAGATTCATATGGTAGGAATGGAATATCTTGGCCTCAACACAAGTGTAGGTGGTTCTTTCTCAGAAAAAGTAAGTTGGAAGTTTAGGTTTGTTCTGATGGCTCTCTCCATGAATGAAGAGGTGGTGGAGGGGTATATATAGCCTCCACACAAATTCTAACCGTTACACACAACTTGCCAATCTCGATGGGACCGAATTGTTAAACTCGGTCGGACCGATTTAGCAAAGCTAGTGACCGTTAGGGTTTTCGGTGGGACCGACATGCAACTCGATAGGACCGATATGGTTAGGGTTAGGGCATAACGTAATCTCGGTGAGACCGATTACACAAACTCGGTGAGACTGATTTTGGTAATAAGCTAACCAGAGAGTTGGTCAGGTAAACTCGGTGGGACCGATCGCTCATTTCGGTGGGACCGAAACATTATGAAGGGGAAACAGAGAGCTTAAATAATGCAATGATAGACTAATGATATGCATTGTTATTTAAATAATACGTCAAAGCGTACTGGTACAAGTAGTGCAATAGAAAGTAGGACAATTCGAAATGTCCTATCCCAGGGCAAGCTGCGCATACATAGTGAAAAATGGGTATATCAATTATTATTATATACCACCTGGGGGTTCCTGTGTTCATCTTAGCTTCGTGCTGCCTTGGTTGTTGCTTCCGGAATGTGTCCGGCAATCGTACTGCTGGAAAGGGCTTCCAGAGGATTAGGCCCTGAAAGAGAAAAGAAATGATAAAGGTATACAGCCCCTAGGGCGGTTAAGCCGCATTGCGGGACGTGCCCTGATCGTGCCCCCACCTATGTCCATGGTATTTTCAGTGCGTAGTTATGTATGCGCGGCATGGATTTCGTTGCTTGACTGGGACTGGGACGGGGGCCGAATTGCTAGGCGAGCTCTGAACGTGCCAGGCGATCCTGTTGCAGCTTGTTCCGGACTCACTTGAAGGTGTCCGGGGGCTGTGACGCCGAATTAGTGGTCTGCCTTAAAAGGCTGCTTTGTGCTTCTACTGCAAGGGCCGCAGTGTGCTCTTCCGTGCGGAGCGAGCATTTTGTGTTTCCATTCACCGTTATGACCCCCTAGGTCCTGGCATCTTGAGCTTGAGGTATGCGTAATGCGACACTGCATTAAATTTTGCGAATGATGTTCGTCCGAGCAGTGCGTGATAGCCACTGAGAAACGGGACGATATTGAATATTAATTCCTCGCTTCGGAAGTTGTCCGGTGATCCGAAGACCACTTCCATTGTGATTGAGCCTATGCAATGGGCCTCTACACCTGGGATGATGCCTTTAAAGGTGGTTTTGCTGGGTTTGATCCTCGAGGGATCGATACCCATTTTTCGCATTGTATCCTGGTAGAGCAGGTTCAGGGTGCTGCCGCCGTCCATAAGGACTCGAGTGAGGTGAAATCTGTCGATGATGGGGTCTAGGACCAGTGCGGCGGATCCGCCATGACAGATGCTACTGGGATGGTCCCTGCGATCAAAGGTGATCGGGCAAGCAGACCATGGGTTGAACTTTGGGGCGACGGGCTCCATCACATAGACGTCCCTTAGTGCACGCTTCCGCTCCCTCTTGGGAATGTGGGTTGCGTATATCATGCTCACCGTCTTCACTTGTGGGGGGAACCCCTTCTGTCCTCCTGTGTTCGGCGGCCGGGGCTCCTCCTCGTCATCACTATGCAGCCCCTTGTCCTTGTTTTTGGCGTTTAACTTGCCGGCATGCTTGAACACCCAGCATTCTCTGTTGGTGTGATTGGCTGGCTTGTCAGGGGTGCCGTGGATTTGACACGAGCGATCCAGTATGCCATCCAAACTGGACGGAGCCAGAGTACTTCTTTTAAATGGCTTTTTTCCGCTGACCGGATCTAGAGCCTCTGAATTCGGCATTGGCTGCCATATCTTCTGTGTTATCGCCGTTATTGTGGTGCTTTGGTCTATTAGGACGTTGCCTACCGTTGGCATCTTTGGTATCCGAAGTTCCCGGATTCCTCGATGTGTTGTTGCTGCGAGCCAGCCAGCTATCCTCACCCGCGCAAAAGAGGGTCATGATTGTTGTGAGGGTTGCCATAGATTTCGGCTTCTCCTGGCCAAGGTGGCGAGCCAGCCATTCGTCACAGATGTTATGCTTGAATGCCGCTAGGGCCTCTGCGTCCGGAGAGTCGACAATTTGGTTTTTCTTAGTCAGGAACCGTGTCCAGAATTGTCTGGCCGATTCCCCTGGCTGCTGGGTTATATGGCTCAAGTCGTCAGCATCCAGTGGCCGCACATAAGTGCCCTGGAAGTTGTCCAGGAATGCGTCTTCCAGATCCTCCCAATTGCCTATGGAGTCTGTTGGCAACCTGTTCAGCCAATGTCGAGCTGGTCCTTTGAGTTTTAGTGGGAGGTACTTCATGGCATGTAGATCATCGCCGCGAGCCAAGTGGATGTGAAGGAGGAAATCCTCAATCCATACAGCGGGATCTGTTGTGCCATCGTATGATTCAATATTTACGGGTTTGAAACCATCTGGGAATTCATGATTCATAACTTCATTAGTGAAACATAGGGGGTGTGCGGCACCTCTGTGCAGGGCAATATCCCGACGCAGTTCGTATGAGTCTTGTCTACTGTATTCGGCCCGGCCGGATTTACTCTTGGTGTATCCGACGCGACGATCATCGTTCCGTGTTGGCGCGCATGCCCGTGACCCGTATATTGACCTTGCGATTTTTGCCTTACTGTCCAATACGTCTCGCAGGTCCCCTGTGTTGCCCCGGGCCTTAGTATTTTTGATTGAGTGGCGGCGGGGTGTAGGCTGAACTTCAGGCTGAAACGCCTCTCTGGCTCAGCCACGTAGTGGCCGGTCAGCCGCATCGTACACTGGTGAATGAGGTTTCAATGCTTCCTCCTCGAGGTGAGGTAGCAACCTGCTTTTTGGGTAACTCTTGGAGGGGCGCTCGAGTTCATACTCCTCGGCCGCAAGGACTTCGGCCCATCTGTCTGCTAGCAAGTCTTGATTAGTTTGAAGCTGTTGCTGCTTTTTCTTCAGGCTATTTGACGTGGCCATAAGCCGGCGCTTGAAGTGCTCTTGCTCGACGGGGTCCTCAGGCACGATAAATTCTTCGTCGCCGAGGCTCGCCTTGTCTTCAGAGAGAGGCATGTAATTGTCCTCCTATGGTTCTCCATCTGCTGCCTGCTCTAGAGGGCTGGCTTGTTCATCCTCCAGCTCTACATCATGCTGGAGGGGATTGTGATTGTCTTCGGCACTATCCGGAGTGTTATTATCTCCTGTGCGGGATCACTACTTTTGTTGTGGTGGGACTTAGAGCGGCGTCGCTGACGTCGGCGCTTGGGTTGCTTCTTGGAGGGGTCATCCTCCGTTGTCTCGTCACCGTTTCCTTATTTAGGGGTGTCCACCATATATATGTTGTATGATGATGTGGCGGTCCAGCGCCCTGTGGGCGGTGGTTCCTGCTCGTCTCCTGCATCGTCGTCCATACCGTTGATGTCTTCGGAGTCGAAGTTGAGCATGTCGGTTAAATCGTCGACAGTGGCTACTAAGTGGGTGGTGGGTGGGCAGCGAATTTCTTCGTCGTCCGCATCCCATTCTAGACGGACATAGTTCGGCCAAGGTTCTCCTGATAGGGAGAGGGACCTCAATGAATTTAGCACATAGCCGAAGGGCGAGTGCTGAAAGATATCCGCGGAGGTGAACTCCATGATCGACGCCCAGTCAGATTCGATGGGCACGGATGTAAGCGGCTCGGAGTCCGTGGCCGGAGGTGAATCCAGTGGTTCGGCGACATGGCTCTCATAAGGGGTGAAGTCAGTATCCGGCTCCATCGCCACTGAGAGTGCGGTCTCCATGGCGGGGTCTATCCCACCGCTCTCGGATGGCGTGATTTGCTCCGGATTGACGGCTGGAGTAGATGCAGATGCGATCTCCCGAACACTTTCTGACAGCAGAGTTACGTTGTGCTCGTCGTGACTGTGCAGCGCACCTGACACGGGCTCGAATCCGTCGAAGATCAAGTCTCCTCGGACGTCGGCAATGTAGTTTAAGTTTCCTAATCTGACCTGATGACCACGGGCATAGCTCTCGATCTGCTCCAGATGGCCAAGCGAATTGGCCTGCAGTGCGAAGCCGCGGAATACAAAGATGTGTCCGGGGAGGAAAACCTCACCCTGGACCGCATCGCTACCGATGATCGAAGGAGCCATCAAGCCTTATGGTGACGACATAGTGGAACTCTCTAGGAAAGCACCAATGTCAGTGTCAAAACCGGCGGATCTCAGGTAGGGGGTCCCGAACTGTGCGTCTAAGGAGGATGGTAACAGGAAGCAGGGGACACGATGTTTACCCAGGTTCAGGCCCTCTTAATGGAGGTAATACCCTACGTCCTGCTTGATTGTTCTTGATGATATGAGTATGACAAGAGTTGATCTACCACGAGATCGTAGAGGCTAAACCCTAGAAGCTAGCCTATGGTATGATTGTATATTATCCTACGGACTAAACCCTCCGGTTTATATAGACATCGGAGGGGGCTAGGGTTACACAAGGTCGGTTACAAGGGAGGAGATCTACATATCCGTATTGCCTAGCTTGCCTTCCACGCCAAGGAGAGTCCCATCCGGACACGAGACGAAGTCTTCAATCTTGTATCTTCATAGTCCAACAATCTGGCCAAAGGATATAGTCCGGCTGACCGGAGACCCCTAATCCAGGACTCCCTCAGTCGTGGTTCCGATAGGTGGTGCTATCGTACATCCACGTTGATGGAGACTTCAACCCACGAAGGGTAATGGTTTCGCGAGCCCACGGAGGGCTCCACCCACGAAGGGTCCATGAAGAAGCAACCTTGTCTATCCCACCATGGTCGTCGCCCACGAAGGACTTGCTTCACTAGCGGTAGATCTTCACAAAGTAGGCGATCTCCTTGCCCTTACAAACTCCTTGGTTCAACTCCACAATCTTGTTGGAGGCTCCCAAGTGACAACTAGCCAATCTAGGAGACAGCACTCTCCATGAAGTAACAAATGGTGTGTTGATGATGAACTCCTTGCTCTTGTGCTTCAAATGATAGTCTCCCCAACACTCAGCTCTCTCTCACAGGATATGAATTTGGTGGAAAGAGGATTTGAGTGGAAAGCAACTTGTGGAAGGCTAGAGATCAAGATTCATATGATAGGCATGGAATATCTTGGCCTCAACACAAGTGTAGGTGGTTCTTTCTCAGAAAAAGTAACTTGGAAGTGTAGGTTTGTTATGATGGCTCTCTCCACGAATGAAGAGGTGTAGGAGGGGTATATATAGCCTCCACATAGATTCTAACAGTTACACACAACTTGCCAATCTTTGTGGGACCGAATTGTTAAACTCGGTCGGACCGATTCAGCAAAGCTAGTGACCGTTAGGGTTTTCGTTGGGACCGACATGCAACTCGGTAGGACCGATATGGTTAGGGTTAGGGCATAATGTAATCTCGGTGAGACCGATTACACAAACTCGGTGAGACCAATTTTGGTAATAAGCTAACCAGAGAGTTGGTCAGGTAAACTCGGTGGGACCGATCGCTCATTTCGGTGAGACCAAAACGTTACAAAGGGGAAAGAGAGAGTTTACATTGCAATCTCGGTGGGACCGATCGCTCATTTCGGTGAGACCGAAATGTTACGAAAGGAAATAGAGAGATTAAAATCCCATCTCGGTGAGACCGAGATCCCTATCGGTGAGACCGATTTGCCTAGGGTTTGTGGCAGTGGCTATGACATTTGAACTCGGTGGCGCCGGATCGAAAGAATCGGTGGGGCCGAATTTGACTTTTGGTTTAGGTCATATGTGGATGTGAGGAAGTAGTTGAGGGTTTTGGAGCATATCGCTAAGCATTTTGAGCAAGAGCCTCATTAAGCAATACCTCATCCCTTCTTGATAGTATTGGCTTTTCCTATAGACTGAATGTGATCTTGGATCACTAAAATAGAAAATGTAGAGTCTTGAGCTTGGAGCTTGAGCCAATCCTTTATCCTTAGCATTTTGAGGGGTCCACTTTTCTCATCCATGCCATGCCAATCATTGAGCTTTCCTGAGATATTAATCTTGAAATAGCATTAGCTCAATGAGCTATATGTTGTTAGGAATTACCAAAACGACCTAGGGATAGTTGCACTTTCAATCTCCCCCTTTTTGGTAATTGATGAAAACATATAGATCAAAGCTTCGACAAATGATAATAAGAGTGAAAAAATTGTCGCTTTGAGAAGTATGTGAAAAGCAAGAGCTAACCCTAAATTTGTGCATAGTTTAAGATTTATTTTGGACTGCAAATGCACAATGAGTTAGGAACATGGGTTACTCTTCCACGTCACATACATCTTGGTGGAGCGCTCAAAATGATAATAATGAAATACATGCAATCATAACCAAGCAAAGTGAATGATCATATATGGGGATATAAAAGGATAAAGTCATCCAACAAGCATTAAGGTATCATATGATCAAACACATGATCATCCAAGTATCACACAAAATCATAAAGTATCGCAAACAAGCAAATAAACAAAGTTCAACCACCAAACAAAAAGAGAGAATAAAAAGCAACACTCTCTCTCGAAGGCTATGATCTATACATTTTCCCCCTTTGGCAACAAGTTACCAAAAAGTTCATTAAAAATGCATAGTGCTAGATCGACTCTCAGGCTTGGCCTTCAGGTGGTGGTGTAGATAACACGCCAAGGACGAAGGCATCAGTTGATGTAGATGGAGCTGGTGGAGTGGTTGCTGGAGCCGGTGGCACTGAAGTTGTAGCTAGTGCAGATGAAGTTGCTCTGGTGTCTGTAACAGGCACTGCAGCAGATCTCTGTCCTCTAGGAACTCTAGCAAAAGGATCAGTGGTAGACTTGCCCTTCTTCTCCTGCACTTCATCTTGAAGTTGCTCAACAATGGACTCGATCTCAGTGACCTTCACATCTAAGTCATAGAACTTCTCTCCATGATCCTCTCCAAGCTCTCCTTATTTTGAGTCAGGGTATCCAATCCCTTCTCAATCCTCGGAGTGGAGGCAATCAAGTAGCCAAGCTGATCTTGCTTGCTCTTTAGAAGATACTGAGATGCCTCATTAGTGGTTGGCATCTTTGCAGCCTTTTCAGCCCTTGCCTTCTCCCTCTTGGCTTGTGCGTGCACAGAAGATGGTTCATTTTCATCCATCACCACAGTGTTCTCCTCAAAGTCTAGCTAGATGGGCATGTGTTCCTTGTCCAGGAGATATGTGCCAGTGCCCATTTTGGAGTTGATTAGCTCCTGCATCTATGGGGCATGCCCACAACTCCTCTTCTGATCTGCAGCTGTTCTCTTAATGGTTTCCACAATTAGGCTCATGACTTTGAACTTTTGAGGCACATCAAATATGTGAAGCAAGTTAATTGCATGGCCTCTGATCATCTTGTGATCACCTGACTTTGGTAGAAGAGTGTGCCTGAGGATCCAGTTGATCGTTGGCAAACCTGACAGAAGGTAATGTACTGATCCAAACTTGTGTGTCTCAAGAGCAGCATCTGGGATCTCTTTGTACATATGTGCCATGGTGTTGGGATCCTTATTTTTCTTGGCATAGAAATCCAAGTCATCTTCACTATACTCGGGAGAATTGATCAATTTTGCCCATTCTTCAACTGTTGACTGGTACCTCGTACCTTCAGACATCCAGACAATCCTTCCATCTGGGTAGAAATGAGCCGTGGAGTAGAACTGCATAATGAGCTCATCATTCCACTTTGTGAGCTTCTGAGCCACAAACTCATCGACTCCACATGCCTTGAAGCTGTCATACACACCAGGGAAGTGATCCTCATTTTCCTCAATGAATTTCCAATCAAACCATCTCATGTCACACACTATGGGCTTCTTGTCAAGCAAGATAGTCTCATAGAAGTCCTATTGTTCCTTTGAATGGAACCTGTAGTCCACAGCAGTCCTTCTCCTGGTGGCATATGGATCAGACTCTCTCCATAGCCTTAAACCTGAATCCTTCCTAATTTTCATGTTCTCTACAACTGGGTGAGCATCATTGTGATCTGGAATTTTGGGCTTCAACTTTCTTAAAATGACAGAATCATCTTCTTCTTCAGCAGCTTGAGGCACTGGGGCCTTGTTCTTCTCCTCGGCAGGGATGTTCCTGGTGCTCCTCTTGGGTTTTGGCTTTGGAGCTGGAGCAGCAGTCTTAGTCTTAGATGGAACAGCCCCTGCCCTTATAGCATCTCCCATAAGCTTTTGAGCTTTGGGTGCTGGTGCTGCATCCTCTTCCTCTTCCTCTTCTTCAGAATCTTTCATTATAGAAGATCTGCCAAGCACTCTGGCAGTGGTCTTCTTGACCCTTTCCTACCTTTTCTTTTCTGCCACAACCTGCTCTTTGGGTGCAGATCCCAAAGTCTCTTGAGTGGATGTTCTGGCTTTTGACATGGGAGCTCTCTTGGCAGGAACCTTTTGCTTCATTCCTGGCTTAGTGGCAGCAGTTGTGCCATATTCCTTTTTCAGGACTTTCCTCTTTGAGGTGGCCTCTTCCTCAACAGCCACATAGTCCTCATCCTCAGAATCTGAGGTTTTCTTCTTTCTGGTCCTGGTGGCTGCCTTAGGCAAGTTGCTGGGTGTACTCCTGCTTCCCTCATCAAAGCTGCTAGAGGGAGTAGTGCCCTCACTCATGTTCACTTGCTCCTCAGACTTGTTCTGACTGTCACTCTAATCTGACATGATGCAAACACTAACAGCAGACCCTGTAAATAGATTGTAGATGAGGTAGATTTGATAAGCATCACAAAGTACAGAGGTTTTTGCAAAAGAATGAGTCAAAAACTTAGTTTTATTTTTCCACAGAAAGCATTTCGGATCTACCTATTTGAAAACTCGGTGATACCGAAGCAGCTTTTGGAACCTAAACTAGTGAACTCGGTCAGACCGAGTCACAGTTTGGTGGCACCGAGACTGCTAGGGTTTCACAAAGTATTGAACTCGGTCACACCGATTTGCAATTATCGGTCAGACTGAGAATCACATGTGCAATGGCCTTTGCCAAATCGGTGGAACCGATTTCAACAACTCGGTTTGTCCGAGATGATTTCGGTGGAGACCTAACCCTAAATTTTCAATCCACGACTAAACTACGGAGTGATTTCGTTGGATAGAGTGATCTCAATCGTGGCAAGATACATGGCAAAACAATGTGCCAAGAATTGGAGGGGGAATAGCACAAGGATCAAGTCCATACCCTAGTGCGGTGATGGACCTGCTACGGCAGCAATGGCGGAGATGATTCCCGTTGACGGCGGTGTAGACCAGCGGCGGGAGGCAGCTGGCGATGAGGAGGACAATCCAGAGACCCAGGGAGGCAGAGCAGGCTGGGCGCGGGCGAAGGGATTCGGAAATTTTTTCAAATTTTGGGCCGCGGATATATATACCCTGACTCTGTTGGTGTGACCGAGTGGAACAACTCGGTGGCACCGAGATTCATAACTTCAAACAAGTTTTGGAGTAACTCGGTGACCGAAAAGTTCAAATCGGTTGCACCGAGATTGAAAACCTAGATCGACTTAGTAATCTCAGTATGACCGAAATGGATGAATCGGTCAGACCGAAATGCACAAACAAGTTTTGGAGTGCTCCTCACACAGAGTGGTTCGAATCTGACTTGATCAAACTTTGTGATGTAGCATGAATAGAGTTTGAGACGAGAAAAGCATAGATATCTAGAGAAGGTTCTTAGGCATTCTTATCCATCCACTTGGCAAAATAAAAAGGAAAAAAACAATCAAAACAACAAGTGGATGTCCTTGAATGAGTAAATTATGCAATCAACATGCTCACGCAATAAAATGGCAAATGAAATATGTGGCAAAGCATTCACAACAAATTCTAGCATCTATCAAGCAATTGGCGATGACTAGGTCATCTATATATGAGTATATTGACTTAGGAGTCAAATGAGAACATTTGATCATAGGTCATACTCATCGTTTAAGCAGAAATGGGGTTACCATTTTTACATAAAGCGTTGTTGTGTTCACACCATTAGAGTTGCTTGTAACACCCCGTATGTAACTTGCCATATTTGCATTCCAACTCTTGCCATTTCCGGCACTAAGTTATGTTATTTCCTCGTTATCGGGTTTTTGTCTTCGTGTGCTTTTGTCCTTGTCATGCATCTCATATCATGCCATCATGTGCATTGCATTTGCATACGTGTTCGTCTCATGCATCCGAGCATTTTCCCCGTTGTCCGTTTTGCATTCCGGCGCTCCTATGTCCTCTGGTGTCCCTTTCTACCTCTTTTCGTGTGCGGGTGTTAAAAGTTTTCGGATCGGACCGAGACTTGTCATGCAGCCTTGGTTTACTACCGGTAGACCGCCTGTCAAGTTTCGTGCCATTTGGACTTTGTTTGATACTCCAACGGTTAACCGAGGGACCGAAAAGGCCTCGTGTGTGTTGCAGCCCAACACCCCTCCAAAGTGTCCCAAAACCCACCTAAACCTCCTCCGTCACCTAGGCCGTTCGATCACGATCGCGTGGCCGCAAACCGTGCTCAATTTGGAGCCTCCTAGCTCCCTCTACCTCTATATAAAGACCTCCCCCCGATTTTCGGATCTCTCCCTCCTCAAAACCCTAAAAATCCGCCCTCCGCGCGCCGGACGTGTCCGCCGGCGCCGGACACACCCAGCGCCCCCGCTCCCCGCCAATCGCCGGGTGCCACGTGTCCCGGCCTCTCCCCGCCGCTGCCGAAGCCCGGGAGGCCTGCGCGCGGCCCCCCGAGGCCCATCCGGATCGCGCCCCGCCGCCTCATCATCGCCCGCATCCCGCCGCCTCCTTCCGCCATCTCCGCCGCCCAGGTCATCGTCGGCCGCCACCGACCTCGCTACCCTTGTCGCCGATGAGCTCCGGAAGGTGCACCGCCGCCTCGACTTGCTGCTCCAGTGCTGCCACCGACCGCACCTCGCTGCCCTACAGCTCCTTCCTCTCCTCTCCGGCGAGCGCCAAGTCCGGCAAGTCCCTGGTGAAGCTCCAGCCACCTTCGAACTCCGGTGAACAGGTGACTCCGGTGAGCATCCTCGATCCGCGCGCTGCCCCTGATCTGGATCTGAACGAGGGGTTGACTTTCTCCCCAAAACCCTAATTATGTTGCTATCTTTGTCATGCCATAACTCTACACCCATTGCTCCGATTCGCGTGTGTAGCATATCAAAATGTTCGACTCGACGAGTACTCCGTTTCATCTCATTGCATCATTGTCATTTGAGCTCATCTTGATGCCCTAAATGCTGTTGGAAGAGGGCTATGTGATGTTAGTTTCAGATTATTATCAGCAAATGCACTTTTGTCATTTTTTCCATGATTAATGTGTGCATGCTATGAACTTGAGCTCTACACGTGTTTGGAAGTATGCCATACCATCTTTACAGGGGTGTATGCCATGTATTTTTTTGATCTCTGTGGTGACTAGCACAAGCATGCAAAGTACGCTTACGAGGATCAAGTCAACTCAGAGAACTTTGCAGGCAAGATGACCATACCCTCGAAATCACATCTATCTTTGCTTGCTAGATGCTCTCTCTTTTGCTATGCCTATGCTATGATACCTACCAATTGCTTATCATGCCTCCCATATTGTCGTGTCAAACCTCTAACCCACCTTGTCCTAGCAAACCGTTGTTTGGCTATGTTACCTCTTTGCGCAGCCCCTCTTATAGCGTTGCTAGTTGCAGGTGAAGATTGGAGTTTGTTCCTTGTTGGAACATGTTTATTGTTGGGATATCATTATTATGCCTTGTCTACTTTAATGCATCTATATACTTGGTAAAGGGTGGAAGGCTCGGCCTTATGCCTGGTGTTTTGTTCCACTCTTGCCGCCCTAGTTTCCGTCATACCGGTGTTATGTTCCTTGATTTTGCATTCCTTACACGGTTGGGTTATAATGGGAACCCCTTGACAGTTCGCCTTGAATAAAACTCCTCCAGCAAGGCCCAACCTTGGTTTTACCATTCGCCACCTAGCCTCTTTTTCCCTTGGGTTTCCGGAGCCCGAGGGTCATCTTTATTAAACCCCCCGGGCCAGTGCTCCCCTGAGTGTTGGTCCAAAATAAAGCCACTTACAGTGCCACCTCGGGGAAACTTGAGGGTTGGTTTTAGTTGTACGTAGTGTTCATCCGGTGTGCCCTGAGAACGAGATATGTGTAGCTCCTATCGGGATTTGTCGGCACAGCGGGTGGTCTTGCTGGACTTGTTTTACCATTGTCGAGATGTCTTGTAACCGGGATGCCGAGTCTGATCGGATTGTCTTGGGAGAAGGAATATCCTTCGTTGACCGTGAGAGCTTGTGATGGGCTAAGTTGGGACACCCCTGCAGGGATTTGATCTTTCGAGAGATGTGCCCACGGTTATGGGCATATGGGAATTTGTTAATGTCCGGTTGTAGATAACCTTAAGCTTGACTTAATTAAAATGAATCAATAGAGTGTGTGGCCGTGATGGTCTCTTTTCGGCGGAGCCCGGGAAGAGAACACGGTCTCGTGTTATGCTTGATCGTAGGTTGTTCTAGGATCACTTCTTGATCATAGTTCTTCGACCATGCCTTTGCCTTCTCTTCTCACTCTCATTTGCGTATGTTAGCCACCATATATGCTAGTCGCTTGCTGCAGCTCCACTTCATACCTTTTACCCTTCCTATAAGCTTAAATAGTCTTGATCGCGAGGGTGTGAGATTGCTGAGTCCCCGTGACTCACAGATTCCTTCCAAAACCAGATGCAGGGACCGATGATACCGCTCCAGGTGATTCGACTGAGCTCAAGTGGGAGTTCGATGAGGACTCAGGACGATACAACGTTTCCTTCCCAAATGATCAGTAGTGGTGCCCGGTTGGGGCGATCGGGGACTATGTTGCATTTGGGGTTTATCTTCATTTTGGTTCTGTATTCGGACCTTGAGTGTAACTGGATGAACGTAATGATATTTATGCTATTATGTGACGTGGCGAGTGTAAGCCAACTATGTATCTTTTCCCTTATTTATTACATGGGTTGTTGTGAAGATTACCTCACTTGCGACATTGCTTTCAATGTGGTTATGTCTCTAAGTCGTGCTTCGACACGTGGGAGATATAGCCGCATCGAGGGCGTTACAAGTTGGTAATCAGAGCCTTCCCCGACTTTAGGAGCCCCCCTGCTTGATCGAATCGTTGGCGTTGTTGAGTCTGGAAAAATGTTTTGAGTCATTTTGGATTATATATCGGAGAGTAGGATTCTTTTTACTCCTCAGTCCCTTCGTCGCTCTAGTGAGGAATCCTGACGTAGAGTTTTGACTCTTCTCTTCGCAAATTTCACTAAAAAAATTAGGATCACGCAGGTATCTTGGAATCGTTTTGATGGTTTTGTGATGAGAACATTGTTCTTGGTGCCTCCTGACATTTAGGGGTTGTGGCAGTGTCCCGGGGAGTTGAGCTCCGAGGTGTTGTCGTCACAATTTTATCGTTGTAATTCTAGAATACCTGAGTTTCGCCGACATCGAAAATCTCTTTTATGCAGTTGTTGGTGAGATAACCTCGATGCCACCCAGTACTAGGGCGGGAGTTTGGGAGTATTGCCATAACTCGTATAACGGATGCTTTTCGAAGGTTGAGGTAAATGATTTCCGAAGGTTTCTTGGTTATGTGTTGAAGGATGGATACAGCTGGATGTAGGATTTGCTAGCTTTGGGTGAGATATTATGCTTCCCATGTATCCCCAACACCTGATTGCATAACCGGAAAGGTTCGGGAGTTTCATAGGTGGGAATTCATGTAGCTCTAGAATTTCTTCCGCAAATATTTGGTTTGTGATTGGGTAACCGTCACCAAGTATTTGGTCTTGTCTATACCTTGTTGATTTATTCTTCTACCTATATCCAAGTGGCTTCTCAATTTATGGAAGTGTGACCATTTCAATTGGAATTCATTCGTTCATTTTTTCGGATGTGAAGACTATAAGTTGCAATTTTGATCCATTTGATTCAGCTTGAATATTTGTCTGTCAAGATGCTAATGGATGTCACCCTCTCCAGGATGGTTCCTCCAACGCGTACGACTCTGAATCCTGATCCGCCACCACCACCACCACCTCCACCTCCGAAGGCATGGCAATATGTGATGGCCGCTACCAATGCAAACACGCAGCTAATCATGCAAATTCTGCAAGAGCGCAACCAAGGGAATCATGGCCATGGCAACAATCAGAATCAGTTTGCTACACTCAACTAGTTCCTTGCTAACCAGCCAAAGACCTTCAGCAACTGTGTTGAGGCAACAGACGCTGATGATTGGCTCATGGATATCTGCAAGCATTTCGAGTGCAACAACGTCAAGCCTGAGGACTTTGTCAAGTTTGCCTCGTTCCAACTCAAATACCAAGCTGCAGAGTGGTATCAGCAATACAAAGATTCCAAAGGAGGTCGTGTGATTACCTGGGATGAATTCCGTCAAGACTTCAAAGCTCACCACATTCCTCAGAGTGTTGTTGAGAGCAAGCGTGAGGAATTCCACAACCTGAAGCAAGGCAGCTTGTCTATTTACCAGTATAACAGCATGTTCCAGAAGCTCGCTTGTTTCGCCAAGCAGGACGTCCCTGATGAGAAGAGCATGATTTACCAGTTCAGAGGTGGCCTCAGAGAAGATCTTCAACTTGCTCTCGTGCTTTTCGAGCCGCATAAGTACGATGAGTTTTACAACATGGCACTGAAACAAGAGACTGCTCAACTCAAGTGCGATGCTTCCAAGAAGCAAGTTAGAGATGCAACTCCTTCTTCCTCAACTCAAGTGGCTTCTAAGCAGCGAAAGTATTGGCTGCCTCCTCCTCCGTTCCGTCAGCCTTATCAGCAGAAGAGAAAAGGTGGCAACGGATCTTCCCACCCACCCAACCCAGGCTTTCAGAACAAGACTTCGTCTCATGCTCCAAGATCAAGTGCTCCGTATCACCGTCCACTTTCAGAGGTCACGTGCAACAAGTGTCAGCAGAAGGGTCACTATCCCAACAAATGATTCAATTAGAGGCGTCTTCCTCCTCCTGTGAGATCTGCCAGCACCACAGTGGTCAAGCATAATCCCAAGCACGCCAAGGTCAACATGATGAACGCAGCTTAGACAGAGGACTCGTCAGATGTCATATTGGGTAACCTTCTTATTAACGATGTTCCTGCAAAAGTTCTCTTTGACACTGGTGCATCGCTTTCTTTTATTTCTACACCATTTTTTGCCAAGCATGATTTTGTGACAGAAAAGATTCCTTTCCTGTTGAAGATTGTGTCCCCGGGCAAGCAAATGACATCTAACGTTTGCGTCTCGGATGTTACTATCCCGTTGGGTGACTATAAGTTTCTTTCTTCTCCAGTGGTCCTTGGTAACTCGGATATTGATCTTATTCTCGGAATGGACTGGCTTTCTAAGCACAAGGCTCAGCTTGATTATGCTGCCAGGCAGATTTAATTGACACATTCGTCTAAGGATGTTATCGTCTTTGCCGCTCGGGATGATACCATTCGACTGTTTTCTCTCAATGAGAAGGGCGAGCTGGATGCCATTTCTCATATCCCAGTCGTTTGCGAATATCAAGACGTCTTTCCAGAAGAGCTTCCAGGAATGCCTCTGCACCGGCCAGTTGAATTTGTCATCGATCTTGAGCCTGGCACGGAACCTGTTTGCAAACGTCCTTACAAGCTTGGACCTGAAGAGTTGAAGGAGCTGAAGAAGCAACTCGATATTCAAGAGCGTATGGGTCTCATCCGACCAAGTTCTTCTCCATGGGGTTGTGGTGTTGTATTTGTGAAGAAGAAGGATGGAACGGACCGACTTTGTGTCGACTACCGTCCATTGAACAAGAAGACCATAAAGAACAAGTACCCACTTCCCAACATCAATGAGCTTTTCGAACAACTCAAAGGTGCTCAAGTATTCTCCAAGCTCGATCTCCGTATGGGCTATCATCAGATTCGCATTCGTGAAGAAGATATCCCCAAGACAGCATTCAGAACAAGCTATGATTCATATGAATACACTGTCATGTCGTTCGGCCTCGTCAATGCTCCTCCAACATTCTCTCGCATGATGAACTTCATCTTCAACGCCTACACAAATGACTTCATCTTGGTCTACTTCGATGACATTTTGGTCTTTTCCAAGAACAAGGAGTTTCATGCCAAGCACTTGCGTTTGGTGTTGGATAAACTCAGAGAACATCAGTTCTATGCGAAGTTTCAAAGTGCGAGTTTTGGCTCGATGAGGTTCTCTACCTTGGGCATATCATCTCCGCCAAGGGCATAGTTGTTAATCCTGAGAAGATGTCTGCAATTGTGAATTGGGAACCACCTCAGAACGTGAAGCAACTCCGTAGCTTCCTTGAGCTCGCAAGCTATTGTCGAAGGTTCGTTGAGAACTTCTCTAAGATCGCGAAGCCTCTTTCCAACCTTCTCCAGAAGCACGTGAAGTGCGTCTGGTCGCCTGAATGTGACATCGCTTTCAACACCTTGAAAGAGAAGTTAGTCACTGCTCCAGTTCTGACTCCTCCTGATGAATCCAAACCGTTCAAGGTTTTCTATGATGCTTCCCTTAAAGGTCTTGGTGCAGTGTTGATGCAAGAGAAGAAAGTTGTGGCCTATACCTCTCGCCAGTTGAAGCCCAACGAAAAGAACTACCCCACTCATGACCTTGAGTTGGCGGCAGTTGTCCATGCTCTTTTAACTTGGAGACATCTCTTATTGGGAAGAAAAGTGGACATCTTCACTGATCATAAGAGTCTCAAGTACATCTTCACTTAGCCCAACCTCAACCTTAGGCAGACTCGTTGGGTCGAGATGATTCAAGAGTATAATCCGAGTATTGAATATACTCCAGGCAAGGCCAATGTAATTGCTGACGCATTGAGCAGGAAGGCTTACTGCAACAGTTTGATTCTCAAGCCTTACCAACCCGAGCTTTGTGAAGCTTTCCGCAAACTTAATCTACAAGTTGTTCCTCAAGGTTTTCTTGCCAACCTCCAAGTCTCTCCTCCTTTGGAAGATCAGATTCATGAGGCTCAACTTCTTGATGCTATGGTGAAGAAGGTGAAGATTGGGATTGCCAAGAGTCAACCCAAGTACAAGTGCTATCGTCTTGATGATAAGGATACTCTATTCTTCGAGGATCGCATTGTTGTGCCTAAAGGTGACCTTCGTAAAGTCATTATGAACGAGGCTCACAATTCACTCCTCTCTATCCACCCTAGAAGTACAAAGATGTACCATGACCTCAAGCAGTCGTATTGGTGGACTCGAATGAAGCGCGAGATTGCTCAGTTCGTGAATGAATGTGATGTCTGCAGAAGAGTGAAAGCAGAACACCAATGACCAGCTGGTCTCCTACAACCTCTTGCCATTCCAGAATGGAAGTTGACCATATTGAGATGGACTTCGTGACTGGATTCCCCAAGTCGAAGCGTGGCAATGATGCTATCTTTGTTGTCATAGAGAAACTCACTAAAGTGGCTCATTTTCTTCCTATCAAAGAATCTATCATGGCAGCTCAGTTGGCAAAGCTATATACCTCCAGGATTGTCTCGTTGCACGGCATTCCGCAGTTGATTTCTTCAGATCGTGGCAGCATCTTCACCTCTAAGTTCTGGGATTCTTTTCAGAAGGCCATGGGCACCAACATTTGCGTCAGCACAACTTTTCATCCTCAAACCAGTGGCCAAGTCGAGCAAGTAAATCAGATTCTTGAAGATATGCTCAGGGCTTGTGTCATCTCTTTCGGTATGAAGTGGGAAGATTGTCTTCCATATGTCGAGTTCTCTTACAACAACAGCTTCCAAGCGAGTTCGGGCAAGGCCCCATTCGCGATCCTCTATGGCAGGAAGTGTCGTACTCCTCTTAACTAGTGAACGCCAACTTATTGGCAATGACTTGATCACAGAGGCTGAAGAAATGTGCAAAGTCATTCATGATAATCTCAAAGCCGCGCAACCGCGCTAGAAGAGTTACTATGATAACAAGCATCGTGACTTCGATTTCGAGATTGGAGACCATGTCTACCTCCGCGTCTCTCCAATGAAAGGTACTCGTCGCTTCGGTATCAAAGGGAAGCTTGCCCCTAGATACGTGGGTCCTTTCAAGATCATTGGCAAAAGAGGCGATCTCGCCTATCAACTTGAGCTTCCCTCCAACTTTGCAAACGTGCACGACATGCTTCACGTGTCTCAACTCCGCAAGTGTTTCAAGACTCCTGAACGCACCGTCAACTTCGAAGACATTGATCTCCAAGAAGACCTGTCTTATCGTGAGCACCCAGTTGCTATTCTTTAAGAAACTGAGTGCATGACTCGCAACAAGTCTATCAAATTCCTGAAAGTCAAGTGGTCACATCATTCCAACCGTGAAGCCACCTGGAAACGCGAGGATCACCTCCATTCTAAGTACCCGGAGTTTTTCCAGTCCTAGATCTCGGGACGAGATATTTTCATAGTGGTGGAGTGTTGTAAAACCCCGTATGTAACTTGCCATATTTGTATTCCAACTCTTGCCATTTCTGGCACTAAGTTATGTTATTTCCTCATTGTCGGGTTTTTGTCATCTTGTGCTTTTGTCCTTGTCATGCATCTCATATCATGCCATCATGTGCATTGCACTTGCATACGTGTTCGTCTCATGCATCCGAGCATTTTCCCCGTTGTCCGTTTTGCATTCCGGTGCTCCTATGTCCTCCAGTGTCCCTTTCTACCACTTTTCGTGTGCGGGCGTTAAACGTTTTCGGATCGAACCGAGACTTGTCATGCGGCCTTGGTTTACTACCAGTAGACCGCCTATCAAGTTTCGTGCCATTTGGACTTCGTTTGATACTCCAACGGTTAACCGAGGGACCGAAAAGGCCTCGTGTGTGTTGCAGCCCAACACCCCTCCAAAGTGGCCCAAAACCACCTAATCCTCCTCCATCTCCTAGGCTGTTCGAGCACGATCGCGTGGCCGCAAACCGTGCTCAATTTGGAGCCTCCTAGCTCCCTCTACCTCTATATAAAGTCCTCCCCCTGATTTTCGGATCTCTCCCTCCTCAAAACCCTAAAAATCCGCCCTCCGCGCGCTGGACGTGTCCGCCGGCGCCGGACACCCCAGCGCCCCCGCTCCCTGCCAATCGCCGGGCGCCACATGTCCCGGCCTGTCCCCGTCGCTGCCGAAGCCCGGGAGGCCCGCGCGCGGCCCCCCGAGGCCCATCCGGGTCGCGCCCCGCCGCCTCTCATTGCCCGCGTTCCGCCGCCTCCTTCCGCCGTCTCCGCCGCCTAGGTCGTCGCCGGTCACCGCCGACCTCACTGCCCTCATCACCGACGAGCTCCGGAAGGCGCCGCCGCCTCGGCTCGCTGCTTAGGCGCCGCCACTGACCGCACCTCGCCGCCCTGCAACTCCTTCCTCTCCTCTTCGGCGAGCGCCAAGTCCGGCAAGTCCCTGGCGAAGCTCCGGCCACCTTCGAACTCCAGCGAACAGGCGACTCCGGCGAGCATCCTCGATCCACGCGCTGCCCCTGATCTGGATCTGAACGAGGGGTTGACTTTCTCCCCGAAATCCTAATTATTTTGCTATCTTTGTCATGCCATAACTCTGCACCTGTTGCTCTGATTCGCGTGTGTAGCATATCGAAATGTTCGTCTCGACGAGTACTCCATTTCATCTCATTGCATCATTGTCATTTGAGCTCATCTTGATGCCCTAAATGCTGTTGGAAGAGGGCTATGTGATGTTAGTTTTAGATTATTATCAGCAAATGCACTTTTGTCATTTTTTCCATGATTAATGTGTGCATGCTATGAACTTGAGCTCTATACGTGTTTGGAATTATGCCATACCATCTTTACAGGGGTGTATGCCATGTATTTTTGTGATCTCGGTGGTGACTAGCACAAGCATGCAAAGTATCTTACTTATTGTTGTTGATTTTAGGGACTTAGAAATATTCTAAGTCTCTGCCCTGTCATTATTTTTATGACATGTGTTCATGTTGATACCTAGTGATCCATGCCTCTTTTGAGCATGATCAGTAAGGATGTTTTGTAGATATTGTGGTGCTCTATCCATACATGTCTTTATTTTCATTTATGGAGCAACCTAGATTTAGTCAATCGAGCTCTACTTTTGCTATAAAATGTTCCTAGAAGAATGTTAACATGTTTAGCAATTTTGCCGAGCTTATTGTAGTTGATCTGTGCATGCTATGTTGTTGTTCTTGCCATGTCTAGCTTCTATGCCATGTCTACTTGTTGGGTGTATGCTTAGTTTGTCATGTCTTGCCTCATAGTGAGTGCATCGAGCTCGTAAACATGCCTACTTGATATCTGTTTTGCCATGTTCCAGTTTTTCACTAAGTCTGAATCTGTTAATGATAATTGCTATGTTCACGTGGTTGCAATTGTATTTTCTGATCCCTTTTGGCTTATGGTCAGTAAGGGACTTTTGTTGTATGCTTTGCGTAGCTTCATGCCATGCCTTGCTTTGCCATGATATCTTCCTGTAGCATGTTGTTATCTTGCTCTAAACATTGCTTCCTGATGTTAAATTCCGGACATGCTGTTAATTTCACTAAGTCTGTAACCTGATATCATTTGCACTTTTGCCATGCTTGTTTGAACCTGCTATTGAGTGAATTAGCCATAGCTCAGTGTTCATCTTTTGTCAAGGATCTTGAGTGGATCCCTTCCATGTATTTTGTTGCTATGTTAGAGTGCGGTAGCATGTTGTTCTTGATGCATTTAGATGGCCTCGTGCTATTAATCGCAGACCGCTGCCATATTTGTTTTGCTTGTCATTTCCAAACCGTGCATCCGATTCCGGTGATCCTTATATCGATTTCAACCGAACTCAAATCCTCTTTCCAGTGGCACTCTTGGTTTTCCAAGTTGAGGCCAGGTTCAATCATTGCTTTCCAAATCATGCATATGCACTGCATCCCGCATCCCGCATCTCATGACATGTTTTGCATCATGTTGCTTATGCATTGCACGTGGTTGATTGTGTTCTCCCTTTGCTTGTGTTTTGCTTTGGGTAGATCCAGGAGACGAGTACGTGATCGAGGAGCCCATTGAGTATGCTTACGAGGATCAAGTCAACTCAGAGAACTTTGCAGGCAAGATGACCATACCCTCGAAATCACTTCTATCTTTGCTTGCTAGATGCTCGCTCTTTTGCTATGCCTATGCTATGATACCTACCACTTACTTATCATGCCTCCCATATTGCCATGTCAAACCTCTAACCCACCTTGTCCTAGCAAACCATTGTTTGGCTATGTTACCGCTTTGCTCAACCCCTCCTATAGCGTTGCTAGTTGCAGGTGAAGATTGGAGTTTGTTCCTTGTTGGAACATGTTTATTGTTGGGATATCATTATTATGCCTTGTCTACTTTAATGCACCTATATACTTGGTAAAGGGTGGAAGGCTCGGCCTTATGCCTGGTGTTTTGTTCCACTCTTGCCGCCCTAGTTTCCGTCATACCGGTGTTATGTTCCTTGATTTTGCGTTCCTTACACGGTTGGATTATAATGGGAACCCCTTGATAGTTCGCCTTGAATAAAACTCCTCCAGCAAGGCCCAACCTTGGTTTTACCATTCTCCACCTAGCCTCTTTTTTCCTTGGGTTTCCGGAGCCCGAGGGTCATCTTTATTACCCCCCCCCCCCGTGCCAGTGCTCCTATCGGGATTTGTCGGCACAGCGGGTGGTCTTGCTGGACTTGTTTTACCATTGTCGAGATGTCTTGTAACCGAGATGCCGAGTCTGATCGGATTGTCTTGGGAGAAGGAATATCCTTCGTTGACTGTGAGAGCTTGTGATGGGCTAAGTTGGGACACCCCTGCAGGGATTTGATCTTTCAAGAGCCGTGCCCGCGGTTATGGGCAGATGGGAATTTGTTAATGTCCGGTTGTAGATAACCTTAAGCTTAACTTAATTAAAATGAATCAATAGAGTGTGTGGCCGTGATGGTCTCTTTTCGGCGGAGCCCGGGAAGAGAACACGGTCTCGTGTTATGCTTGATCGTAGGTTGTTCTAGGATCACTTCTTGATCATAGTTCTTCGACCGTGCCTCTGCCTTCTCTTCTCGCTCTCATTTGCGTATGTTAGCCACCATATATGCTAGTCGCTTGCTGTAGCTCCACTTCATACCTTTTACCCTTCCTATAAGCTTAAATAGTCTTGATCGCGAGGATGTGAGATTGCTGAGTCCCCGTGACTCACAGATTCCTTCCAAAACCAGATGCAGGGACCGATGATACCGCTCCAGGTGATTCGACTGAGCTCAAGTGGGAGTTCGATGAGGACTCAGGACGATACTACGTTTCCTTTCCAGACGATCAGTAGTGGTACCCAGTTGGGGCGATCGGTGACTATGTTGCATTTGGGGTTTATCTTCATTTTGGTTCCATAGTTGGACCTTGAGTGTAACTGGATGAATGTAATGATATTTATGCTATTGTGTGACATGGCGAGTGTAAGCCAACTATGTATCTTTTCCCTTATTTATTACATGGGTTGTTGTGAAGATTATCTCACTTGCGATATTGCTTTCAATGCGGTTATGCCTCTAAGTCGTGCTTCGAGACGTGGGAGATATAGCCGCATCGAGGGCGTTACATTGCTTTAGCTCAATATTAGAGTAAAGCTCCCCCTATATGTGAGATGCCCCCTAAGAGGGATGAACAAACCTTGGGTTTTGTCGATGATGACTTCATGTAGATGTTGAAGATGTGGATGCTCAATGTTGATGTAGATCATTTGGAGCAATCCTTTGGAGTGAGTTGCACTTTCAATACCTACACAGGTTAGTCCCACAAGGAACAAACAAGGATATACATAGACATAGAGTGATGCACACACAAGATGATGTCTATGAAAGCATTAGGTTACCTTGTCCCTTGTCTTACCAATAAGAGGGTTTGTGACTCCTTGAACTAGTGCAAGAAGTGGAAGTTGATTGCACTTGTTCTTGCCAAAATGATAAGAGTGAAGTATGTTGGCGGAGTCACCCTCAAGAACTCTCTAGTTTGTCTTCTTCGGGATCCACATCATCTTGATGGGAATCCTTGGAGTTGTAGTCGTACTTGATGAAATAGAACTTGATGTAGTCTTGGGAACCCACTTGACCAAGGCCTTGGGTGCTACTTCAAATGCATCAATTCCCTCTTGAAGCTTATCCTTGCCTTTTTGCTTGTGGTCTTGTTGTGGAAGATCATCTTGAGCTTGTGTCCCTTTGAAGGAAGTAGGATCATACTTCTCTTGTTGAGGAACAAACTTTGTCTTGGGGTATTGATCTTCTTCCCACGCAACTCCATTGGCATTGAACTTTCATTCAAAACCAACACCTTGGTTCTTCCGGTGCCTTCCTTGCTTGCGTACAATTTCCTAGAATTGCTTACTCCCGGCAAGGCTCTTGTAGACACCTTTCTCTATAATTCCCTTCAATAAGCTATTTTCTTGCTCAAGTATAACTTGGCTAAGAGAATCATTAGTGGAATCAAGAGAACTACTAGAAGCAACAACATTGGATTTATCATGAATATTGTCACTACTAGAGGAAGAATCTTTCTTGTTCTTGTTACTAGACTTGACTTGAGGCATGTAAGTGGATAAGAGTAAACGCTTGGCAATGTAAGAAGAACTTTTCTTGTGAAGACATCATTGATTGTCTTTAAGAACTCATGCTCTTGCTCAAGGTTGAGCTTTTCAAAACGTAATTTCTCATGAGTCCTTAAAAGTTATCGGTGATCTCCTAAGATAGATTCATGAGCTAACGAGTGTTTAGTTCTTTAGTTAGAAACTCAATCTTCTCCTTATCATTGTCATTCGTTTTATCTTGATTAGAATGATTAATTGATGTTTCATCATAGTATTCATCACTAGAGTTGTCAACAAGTAAATCATCATCACCTAACAAGTCATCTTCATCACTATTGAAATCAACATACTCAGGGTGTGATACCTTTGAGCCTTTATCCATGAAGCATCTTCCAAGTCCTTCATTTGGTGAATCAAATATTTCATAGGAGTTGGTTGACACAAGTGCTAGACCGGCAACACCTTCATATTGAGTATATTCGGAGTCAGAGTGATAGCTTCTCTCGGAGTGGTTGTCGGAGTCGGAGCCGGATACCCATTCACCAACATGAGCTTTATGTCTTTGTTTTGTGTAGCCCCTTGATGACTTGTCCTTCCTTTCTGAATCTTTCCTTCTCCGGGATGTTCTTCATTCATAACGATCATCTCTACTCCTTCTCTCTCTTGATGGTGATTCTTCTCTTCTACTTCTTGTTTTTGGAGAATCTTCTCTTCTTTTGTAGGGTGTCGTACACTCATTGGAATAGTGTTCGGGTCTTCCACAATTGTAGCAATTTCTCTCTGAACTAGAAGATCTTTTTTCATTGTAGGACCTTGACTTGGAACTTCTCTCTTTGCTTCTACTCTTGTATAACTTGTTGAAGATCTTCACCGTTAGGCTCAATTCTTCATTGAAGGTTTGTTTCTCACTTGATGATGTGGGAGCTTCACATGAGGCTTTGTAAGCACCACTTGATTTTTTATGGAGCTCCTCCTTATCCTTGAGTGACATCTCATGAGCAACAATTCTTCCAATGACTTCCGTTGGCTTGAGATCTTTGTAATTGGGCATCATTTGGATCAATGTGCATACAGTATCATATTTTCCGTCCAAAGCTCTTAGGATATTCTTGATGATGAATTTGTCGGTCATCTCTTCACTTCCTAAGCCGGCGATCTCATTTGTGATAAGAGCAAGCCTAGAGTACATTTCAGCGACACCTTCACCATCCTTCATTTTGAACTTGTCAAGCTGACTTTGAAGCACATCCAACTTGGATTCCTTGACAGAGTCGGTACCTTAGTGTATATCAAATAAAGTATCCCAAATTTCCTTTGCATTCTCAAGACGGCTGATTTTGTTGAATTCTTCGGGGCACAATCCGTTGAAGAGGATATCACAAGCTTGAGCATTGTATTGCAACATCTTCAACTCTTCCGCGGTAGCTTCTCGGTTCGATTCTCTCCCATCAAAGAATTCACCTTGCAAGCCAATACACACAATAGCCCATACGGCGGGGTTATGTCCAAGAATATGCATTTTCATCTTATGCTTCCAACTAGAAAAATTAGTACCATCAAAGTAAGGACCTCTACGGTGGTAATTTCCCTCGCTAGACGCCATACTCTCCTAGGTCGTGAAACCAAGGCTATGACTTCCAAAAGCTATGAAAATCAAGGCAAATGGAGACCAAAGCTCTGATACCACTTGTAGGATCGAAAGTATGTCTAGAGGGGGGTGATTAGACTACTTGACCAAACAAAAACTTATCCTTTTCCCAATTTTAGTTCTTGGCAGATTTTAGCAACTTTGGACAAATCAAGCAATCTTAACACAATTCAAGCAAGCATGCAAAGAGTATATGAGCAGCGGAAAGTAAAGCATGCAACTTGCAAGAATGTAAAGGGAAGGGTTTGGAGGATTCAAACGCAATAGGAGACACAGATGTTTTTGTCGTTGTCGGTGTCAAAACCGGCGGATATCGGGTAGGGGGTCCCGAACTGTGCGTCTAAGGCGGATGGTAACAAGAAGCAGGGGACACGATGTTTACCCAGGTTCGGGCCCTCTTGATGGAGGTAATACCCTATGTCCTGCTTGATTGTTCTTGATGATATGAGTATTACAAGAGTTGATCTACCACGAGATCGTAGAGGCTAAACCCTAGAAGCTAGCCTATGGTATGATTGTATGTTGTCCTACGGACTAAACCCTCCTGTTTATATAGACACTGGAGGAGGCTAGGGTTACACAAGGTCGGTTACAAGGGAGGAGATCTACATATCCGTATTGCCTAGCTTGCCTTCCACGCCAAGGAGAGTCCCATCCGGACACAGGACAAAGTCTTCAATCTTGTATCTTCATAGTCCAACAGTCCGGCCAAAGGATATAGTCCGGCTGACCGGAGACCCCCTAATCCAGGACTCCCTCAGTCGTGGTTCCGATAAGTGGTGCTATCGTACATCCACGTTGATGGAGACTTTAACCCACGAAGGGTAACGGTTGCGCGAGTCCACGGAGGGCTCCACCCACGAAGGGTCCACGAAGAAGCAACCTTGTCTATCCCACCATGGCCGTCGCCCACGAAGGACTTGCCTCACTAGCGGTAGATCTTCACGAAGTAGGCGATCTCCTTGCCCTTACAAACTCCTTGGTTCAACTCCACAATCTTGTCAGAGGCTCCCAAGTGACACCTAGCCAATCTAGGAGACACCACTCTCTAAGAAGTAACAAATGGTGTGTTGATGATGAACTCCTTTCTCTTGTGCTTCAAATGATAGTCTCCCCAACACTCAGCTCTCTCTCATAGGATATGAATTTGGTGGAAAGAGTATTTGAGTGGAAAGCAACTTGGGGAAGGCTAGAGATCAAGATTCATATGATAGGAATGAAATATCTTGGCCTCAACACAAGTGTAGGTGGTTCTTTCTCAGAAAGAGTAAGTTGGAAGTGTAGGGTTGTTCTAATGGCTATCTCCACAAATGAAGAGGTGGTGGAGGGGTATATATAGCCTCCACACAAATTCTAACCATTACACACAACTTGCCAATCTCGGTGGGACTGAATTGTTAAACTCGGTCGGACCGATTCAGCAAAGCTAGTGACCGTTAGGGTTTTCGGTGGGACCGACATGCAACTCGGTAGGACCGATATGGTTAGGGTTAGGGCATAACGTAATCTCGGTGAGACCGATTACACAAACTCGGTGAGACCGATTTTGGTAATAAGCTAACCAGAGAGTTGGTCAGGTAAACTCGGTGGGACCGATCGCTCATTTCGGTGAGACCGAAACGTTACGAAGGGGAAACAAAGAGTTTACATTGCAATCTCGGTGGGACCGATCGCTCATTTCAGTGAAACCGAAATGTTATGAAAGGAAACAGAGAGATTACAATCCCATCTCGGTGAGACAGAGATCCCTATCGGTGAGACCGATTTGCCTAGGGTTTGTGGCAGTGGCTATGACATTTGAACTCGGTGGCGCCGGATAGAAAGAATCGGTGGTGCCGAGATTGACTTTTGGTTTAGGTCATATGTGGATGTGAGAAAGTAGTTGAGGGTTTTCGAGCATATCACAGCATTTTGAGCAAGAGCCTCATTAAGCAATACCTCATCCCTTCCTGATAGTATTGGCTTTTCCTATAGACTCAATGTGATCTTGGATCACTAAAATAGAAAATGTAGAGTATTGAGCTTGGTGCTTGAGCCAATCCTTTGTCCTTAGCATTTTGAGGGGTCCACTTTTCTCATCCATGCCATGCCAATCATTGAGCTTTCCTGAGATATTAATCTTGAAATAGCATTAGCTCAATGAGCTATATGTTGGTAGGAATTACCAAAACCACCTAGGGATAGTTGCACTTTCAATCTCCCCCTTTTTGGTAATTGATGACAATATATAGATCAAAGCTTCGACAAATGATAATAAGAGTGAAAAACATTGTCGCTTTGAGAAGTATGTGAAAAGCAAGAGCTCCCCCTAAATTTGTGCATAGTTTAAGATTTGCTTTGGACTGTAAATGCACAATGAGTTAGGAACATGGGTTACTCTTCCACGTCACATACATCTTGGTGGAGCGCTCAAAATGATAATAATGAAATACATGCACTCATCACCAAGCAAAGTGAATGATCATATATGGGGATATAAAAGGATAAAGTCATCCAACAAGCATTAAGGTAGCATATGATCAAACACATGATCATCCAAGTATCACACAAAAGCATAAAGTATCGCAAACAAGCAAATAAACAAAGTTCAACCACCAAACAAAAAGATAGAATAAAAAGCAACACTCTCTCTCGAAGCCTATGATATATACATTTTCTCCCCCTTTGGCAACAAGTTACCAAAAAGTTCATAAAAATGCATAGTGCTAGATCGACTCTCAGGCTTGGTCTTCAGGTGGTGGTGTAGATAACACGCCAAGGACAAAGGCATCAGTTGATGTAGATGGAGCTGGTGGAGTGGTTCCTGGAGCCGGTGGCACTGAAGCTGTAGCTAGTGCAGATGAAGTTGCTCTGGTGTCTGTAACAGGCACTGCAGCAGATCTCTGTCTCTGGGCACTCTAGCAAAAGCATCAGTGGTAGACTTGCCCTTCTTCTCTTGCACTTCATCTTGAAGTTGCTCAACGGACTGGATCTCAGTGACCTTCACATCTAAGTCATAGAACTTCTGCTCCATGATCCTCTCCAAGCTCTCCTTATTTTGAGTCAGTGTATCCAATCCCTTCTCAATCCTCGGAGTGGAGGCAATGAAGTAGCCAAGCTGATCTTTCTTGCTCTTCAGAAGATACTGAGATGCCTCATCAGTGGTTGGCATCCTTGCAGCCTTTTCAGCCCTTGCCTTCTCCCTCTTGGCTTGTGCGTGCACAGAAGATGGTTCATTTTCATCCATCACCACAGTGTTGTCCTCAAAGTCTGGGTAGATGGGCATGTGTTCCTTGTCAAGGAGATATGTGCCAATGCCCATTTTGGAGTTGATTAGCTCCTGGATCTATGGGGCATACCCACAACTCCTCTTCTGATCTGCAGCTGTTCTCTTAATGGTTTCCACAATTAGGCTCATGACTTTGAACTTTTGAGGCACATCAAATATGTGAAGCAAGTTAATTGCATGGCCTCTGATCATCTTGTGATCACCTGACTTTGGCAGAAGAGTGTGCCTGAGGATCCAGTTGATCATTGGCAAACCTGACAGAAGGTAATGTACTGATCCAAACTTGTGTGTCTCAAGAGCAGCATCTGGGATCTCTTTGTACATATGTGCCATGGTGTTGTGATCCTTCTTCTTCTTGGCATAGACATCCAAGTCGTCTTCACTATCCTCTGGAACATTGATCAATTTTGCCCATTCTTCAACCGTTGACTGGTACCTCGTACCTTCAGACATCCAGACAATCCTTCCATCTGGGTAGAAATGAGCCGTGGAGTAGAACTGCATAATGAGCTCATCATTCCACTTTGTGAGCTTCTGAGCCACAAACTCATCGACTCCACATGCCTTGAAGCTGTCATACACACCAGGGAAGTGATCCTCATTTTCCTCAATGAATTTCCAATCAACCCATCTCATGTCACACACTATGGGCTTCTTGTCAAGTAAGATAGTCTCATAGAAGTCCTGTTGTTCCTTTGTATGGAACCTGTAGTCCACAACTGTCCTTCTCCTGGTGGCATATGGATCAGACTCTCTCCATAGCCTTAAACCTGAATCCTACCCGATTTTCATGTTCTCTGCAACTAGGTGAGCATCATTGTGATCTGGAATTTTGGGCTTCAACTTTCTTAAAACGACAGAATCATCTTTTTCTTGAGCAGCTTGAGGCACTGGGCCTTGTTCTTCTCCTCAGCAGGGATGTGCCTGGTGCTCCTCTTAGGTTTTGGCTTTGGAGATGGAGCAGCAGTCCTAGGAGTAGTCTTAGGCTTAGATGGAATAGCCCCTGCCCTTATAGCATCTCCCATAAGCTTTTGAGCTTTGGGTGCTGGTGCTGCATCCTCTTCCTCTTCCTCTTCTTCAGAATCTTTCATTATAGAAGATCTGCCAAGCACTCTGGCAGTGGTCTTCTTGACCCTTTCCTTCCTTTTCTTTTCTGCCACAACCTGCTCTTTGGGTGCAGATCCCAAAGTCTCTTGAGTGGATGTTCTGGCTTTTGACATGGGAGCTCTCTTGGTGGGAACCTTTTGCTTCATTCCTGGCTTAGTGGCAGCAGTTGTGCCATATTCCTTTTTCAGGACTTTCCTCTTTGAGGTGGCCTCTTCCTCAACAGCCACATAGTCCTCATCCTCAGAATCTGAGGTTTTCTTCTTTCTGGTCATGCTGGCTGCCTTAGGCAAGTTGCTGGGTGTACTCCTGCTTCCCTCATCAAAGCTGCTAGAGGGACTAGTGCCCTCACTCATGTTCGCTTGCTCCGCACACTTGTTCTGACTATCACTCTGATCTGACATGATGCAAACACTAACAGCAGACCCTGTGAATAGATTATAGAGGAGGTAGATTTGATAAGCATCACAAAGTACAGAGGTTTTTGCAAAAGAATGAGTCAAAAACTTAGTTTTAGTTTTCCATAGAAAGCATTTCGGATCTACCAATTTGAAAACTCGATGATACCGAAGCAGCTTTTGGAACCTAAACTAGTGAACTCGGTTAGACCGAGTCACAGTTCGGTGGCACCGAGACTGCTAGGGTTAAACAAAGTATTGAACTCGGTCACACTGATTTGCAATTCTCGGTCAGACCGAGAATCACATGTGCAATGGCCTTAGCCAAATCGGTGGAACCGATTTCAACAACTCGGTCGGTCCGAGATGATTTCGGCGGAAACCTAACCCTAAATTTTCAATCCATGACTAAACTACGGAGTGATTTCGCTGGATAGAGTGATCTCAATCGTGGCAAGATACATGGCAAAACAATGTGCTAAGAATCAGAGGGGGAATAGCACAAGGATCAACTCCATACCCTAGTGGGGTGATGGACCTGCTACGGCGGCAATGGCGGAGATGATTCCCGTTGACGGTGTTGGAAATATGCCCTAGAGGCAATAATAAAATGATTATTATATTTCCTTGTTCATGATAATTGTCTATTATTCATGATCTAATTTTATTATCCGGAAATCATAATACATGTGTGAATACATAGACCACAATGTGTCCCTAGTGAGCCTCTAGTTGACTAGCTCGTTGATCAACAGATAGTCATGGTTTCCTTGCTATGGACATGAGGATGTCACTGATAATGGGATCACATCATTAGGAGAATGATGTGATGGACAAGACCCAATCCTAAACATAGCACAAGATCATATAGTTCGTTTGCTAGAGTTTTTTCCAATGTCAAGTATCTTTTCCTTAGACCATGAGATCGTGTAACTCCTGGATACCGTAGGAGTGCTCTGGGTATACCAAACGTCACAACGTAACTGGGTGACTATAAAGGTATACTACGGGTATCTCCGAAAGTGTCTGTTGGGTTGACACGGATCAAGACTTGGATTTGTCACTCCGTATGACGGAGAGGTATCTCTAGGCCCACTCGGTAATGCATCATCATAATGAGCTCAAAGTGACCAAGTGTCTGGTCACGGGATCATGCATTACGGAACGAGTAAAGTGACTTGCCAGTAACGAGATTGAACGAGGTATTGGGATACCGACGATCGAATCTCGGGCAAGTAACGTACCGATTAACAAAGGGAATTGTATACGGGGTTGCTTGAATCCTCGACATCGTGGTTCATCCGATGAGATCATCGAGGAGCATGTGGGAGCCAACATGGGTATCCAGATCCCGCTGTTGGTTATTGACCGGAGAGCCGTCTCGGTCATGTCTACATGTCTCCCGAACCCGTAGGGTCTACACACTTAAGGTTCGGTGACGCTAGGGTTTTAGAGATATGAATATGCAGTAACCTGAAAGTTGTTCGGAGTCCCGGATGAGATCCTGGACGTCACGAGGAGTTCCGGAATGGTCCGGAGGTGAAGAATTATATATAGGAAGTGCAGTTTCGGCCATCGGGAGAGTTTCGGGGTCCCCGGTATTGTATCGGGACCACCGGAAGGGTCCCGGGGGTCCACCGGGTGGGGCCACCCATCCCGGAGGGCCCCATGGGCCAAAGTGGGGAGGGGAACCAGCCCATAGTGGGCTGGTGCGCCCCCCTTGGCCCACCCCATGCGCCTAGGGTTGGGAACCCTAGGGTGGGGGGGTGCCCCACCTGGCTTGGGGGCACTCCACCCCTTGGCCGCCGCCCCCCTAGGAGTTCCCATCTCCTAGGGCTGGCGCACCACCTAGGGGGCCTATATAAAGGGGGGAGGGAGGGGCAGCCGCACCCTTGAGTCTTGGCGCCTCCCTCTCCCCTGCTACACCTCTCCCTCTCGCAGTATAACGGCGAAGCCCTGCTGCGGTGATACCCTGCATCCACCACCACGCCGTCGTGCTGCTGGATCTTCATCAACCTCTCCTCCCCCCTTGCTGGATCAAGAAGGAGGAGACATCACTCTGACCGTGTGTGTGTTGAACACGGAGGTGTCGTCCGTTCGGCGCTAGGATCTCCGGTGATTTGGATCTTGTCGAGTACGACTTCCTCATCCCCGTCCTTGAACGCTTCCGCGCGTGATCTACAAAGGTATGTAGATGCAATCCGATCACTCGTTGCTAGATGAACTCATAGATGGTTCTTGGTGAAACCGTAGGAAAATTTTTGTTTTCTGCAACGTTCCCCAACAGTGGCATCATGAGCTAGGTCTATGCGTAGTTCTCTTTGCACGAGTAGAACACAATTTGTTGTGGGCGTAGATGTTGTCAACTTTCTTGCCGCTACTAGTCTTATTTTGCTTCAGTGGTATTGTGGGATGAAGCGGCCCGGACCAACCTTACACGTACACTTACATGAGACTGGTTCCACCGACTGACATGCACTAGTTGCATAACGTGGCTAGCGGGTGTCTGTCTCTCCCACTTTAGTTGGAGCGGATTCGATGAAAAGGGTCCTTATGAAGGGTAAATAGAAGTTGACAAATCACGTTGTGGCTATTACGTAGGTAAGAAAACGTTCTTGCTAGAACCCTTTTGCAGCCACGTAAAACTTGCAACAACAATTAGAGGACGTCTAACTTGTTTTTGCAGCAACTTGATGAATGATGAATGATATATATGTGATGTATGAAATCATGTTCTTGTAATAGGAATCACGACTTGCATGTCGACAACCGGTAGGAGCCATAGGAGTTGTCTTTATTTTTTGTATGACCTGCGTGTCATTGAGAAACGCCATGTAAATTACTTTACTTTATTGCTAAACGTGTTAGCCATAGTAGTAGAAGTAATAGTTGACGAGCAACTTCATGGAGACACGATGATGGAGATCATGATGATAGAGATCATGGTGTCATGCCGGTGACAAAGATGATCATGGAGCCCCAAGATGGAGATCAAAGGAGCTATGTGATATTGGCCATATCATGTCACTATTATTATTTGATTGCATGTGATGTTTATCATGTTTTTGCATCTTGTTTACTTAGAACGGCGGTAGTAAATAACATGATCCCTCATAATAATTTCAAGAAAGTGTTCCCCCTAACTGTGCACCATTGCGACAGTTCGTTGTTTCGAAGCACCACGTGATGATCGGGTGTGATAGATTCCAACGTTCACATACAACGGGTGTAAGACAGATTTACACATGCAAACACTTAGGTTGACTTGACGAGCCTAGCATGTACAGACATGGCCTCGGAACACAGAAGACCAAAAGGTCGAGCATGAGTCGTATAGAAGATACGATCAACATGAAGATGTTCACCGATGTTGACTAGTCTGTCTCACGTGATGATCAGACACGGCCTAGTTAACTCGGATCATGTTATACTTAGATGACTGGAGGGATGTCTATCTAAGTGGGAGTTCATTATATAATTTGATTAGATGAACTTAATTATCATGAACTTAGTCTAAAATCTTTACAATATGTCTTGTAGATCAAATGGCCAACGTTGTCCTCAACTTCAACGCGTTCCTAGAGAAAACCAAGCTGAAAGACGATGGCAGCAACTATACGGACTGGGTCCGGAACCTGAGGATCATCCTCATAGCTTCCAAGAAAGATTATGTCCTACTAGCACCGCTAGGTGACGCACCCGTCCCACAGAACCAAGACATTATGAATGCTTGGCAGACACGTGCTGATGATTACTCCCTCATTCAGTGCGGCATGCTTTACAGCTTAGAACCGGGGATCCAAAAGCGTTTTGAGCGACACGGAGCATATGAGATGTTCGAAGAGCTGAAAATGGTTTTCCAAGCTCATGCCCGGGTCGAGAGATATGAAGTCTCCGACAAGTTCTTCAGTTGTAAGATGGAGGAAAATAGTTCTGTCAGTGAGCACATACTCACAATGTCTGGGTTACATAACCGCTTGACTCAGCTGGGAGTTAATCTCCCGGATGACGTGGTCATTGACAGAATCCTCCAGTTGCTTCCACCAAGCTACAAGATCTTTGTGATGAACTTCAATATGCAGGGGATGGAAAAGACCATTCCTAAAGTATTTGCAATGCTGAAATCAGCAGAGGTAGAAGTCAAAAAGGACCATCAAGTGTTAATGGTGAATAAAACCACTAAGTTCAAGAAAGGCAAGGGTAAGAAGAACTTCAAGAAGGACGGCAAGGGAGTTGCCGCGCCCGGTAAGCAAGCTGCCGGGAAGAAGCCAAAGAATGGACCCAAGCCCGAGACTGAGTGTTTTTATTGCAAGGGAAGTGGTCACTGGAAGCGGAACTGCCCCAAATACTTAGCGGACAAGAAGGCCGGCAAAACGAAAGGTATATGTGATATACATGTAATTGATGTGTACCTTACCAGTACTCGTAGTAGCTCCTGGGTATTTGATACCGGTGCAGTTGCTCACATTTGTAACTCAAAGCAGGAGCTGCGGAATAAACGGAGACTGGCGAAGGACGAGGTGATGATGCGCGTCGGGAATGGTTCCAAGGTCGATGTGATCGCCGTCGGCACGCTACCTCTACATTTACCTACGGGATTAGTTTTGAACCTCAATAATTGTTATTTAGTGCCAAGTTTGAGCATGAACATTGTATCAGGATCTCGTTTAATACGAGATGGCTACTCATTTAAATCCGAGAATAATGGTTGTTCTATTTATATGAGAGATATGTTTTATGGTCATGCTCCTATGGTGAATGGTTTATTCATAATGAATCTCGAGCGTAATGCTACACATATTCATAGTGTGAATACCAAAAGATGTAAGGTTGATAATGATAGTCCCACATACTTGTGGCACTGCCGCCTTGGTCACATAGGTGTCAAACGCATGAAGAAGCTCCATACAGATGGACTTTTAGAGTCTCTTGATTACGAATCATTTGACACGTGCGAACCATGCCTCATGGGTAAGATGACCAAGACTCCGTTCTCAGGAACAATGGAGCGAGCAACCAACCTATTGGAAATCATACATACTGATGTGTGCGGTCCAATGAGTGTTGAGGCTCGTGGTGGCTATCGTTATGTTCTCACCCTCACTGATGACTTGAGTAGATATGGGTATATCTACTTAATGAAACACAAGTCTGAAACCTTTGAAAAGTTCAAGGAATTTCAGAGTGAGGTTGAGAATCAACGTGACAGAAAAAACAAGTTTTTGCGATCAGATCGTGGAGGAGAATACTTGAGTCACGAATTTGGTACACACTTAAGAAAATGTGGAATAGTTTCACAACTCACGCCGCCTGGAACACCTCAGCGTAATGGTGTGTCCGAACGTCGTAATCGCACTCTATTGGATATGGTGCGATCTATGATGTCTCTTACCGATTTACCGCTGTCATTTTGGGGCTATGCTTTAGAGACTGCCGCATTCACTTTAAATAGGGCTCCGTCAAAATCCGTTGAGATGACACCGTATGAATTATGGTTTGGGAAGAAGCCTAAGCTGTCGTTTCTAAAAGTTTGGGGATGCGATGCTTATGTCAAGAAACTTCAACCTGAAAAGCTCGAACCCAAGTCGGAAAAATGCGTCTTCATAGGATACCCTAAAGAAACTATTGGGTATACCTTCTACCTCAGATCCGAAGGCAAGATCTTTGTTGCCAAGAATGGATCCTTTCTAGAGAAGGAGTTTCTCTCGAAAGAAGTAAGTGGGAGGAAAGTAGAACTTGATGAAGTATTACCTCTTGAACCGGAAAGTGGCGCAACTCAGGAAAATGTTCCTGTGGTGCCTGCACCAATTAGAGAGGAAGTTAATGATGATGATCAAGATACTTCTGATCAAGCTCCTACTGAACTTCAAAGGTCCACAAGGACACGTTCCGCACCAGAGTGGTATGGCAACCCTGTCTTGGAAATCATGTTGTTAGACAACGGTGAACCTTCGAACTATGAAGAAGCGATGGCGGGCCCGGATTCCGACAAATGGCTGGAAGCCATGAAATCCGAGATAGGATCCATGTATGAAAACGAAGTATGGACTTTGACTGACTTGCCCGATGATCGGTGGGCCATAGAAAATAAATGGATCTTTAAGAAGAAGACAGACACGGATGGTAATGTGACCATCTATAAAGCTAGGCTTGTCGCTAAGGGTTATCGACAAGTTCAAGGGGTTGACTATGATGAGACATTCTCTCCCGTAGCTAAGCTGAAGTCCGTCTGAATCATGTTAGCAATTGCCGCATACTATGATTATGAGATATGGCAAATGGACGTCAAAACGGCATTCCTTAACGGTTATCTTAAGGAAGAACTGTATATGATGCAGCCGGAAGGTTTTGTCGATCCTAAGAATGCTGACAAGGTGTGCAAGCTCCAATGCTCGATTTATGGGCTGGTGCAAGCATCTCGGAGTTGGAACACTCACTTTGATGAGATGATCAAAGCATTTGGGTTTATGCAGACTTATGGAGAAGCCTGCGTTTACAAGAAAGTGAGTGGGAGCTCTGTAGCATTTCTCATATTATATGTAGATGACATACTTTTGATGGGAAATGATATAGAGCTTTTGGATAGCATTAAGGCCTACTTGAATAAGAGTTTTTCAATGAAGGACCTTGGAGAAGCTGCTTATATATTAGGCATCAAGATCTATAGAGATAGATCAAGACGCCTCATAGGTCTTTCACAAAGCACATACCTTGATAAGATATTGAAGAAGTTCAATATGGATCAGTCTAAGAAGGGGTTCTTGCCTGTGTTACAAGGTGTGAAATTGAGCTCAGCTCAATGTTTGACCACGGCAGAAGATATAGAAGAGATGAGTGTCATCCCCTATGCCTCAGCCATAGGTTCTATTATGTATGCCATGCTGTGTACCAGACCTGATGTAAACCTTAACGTAAGTTTGGTAGGTAGGTACCAAAGTAATCCCGGCAAGGAACACTGGACAGCAGTCAAGAATATCCTGAAGTACCTGAAAAGGACTAAGGAAATGTTTCTCGTTTATGGAGGTGACGAAGAGCTCATCGTAAAGGGTTACGTCGATGCTAGCTTCGACACAGATCTGGATGACTCTAAGTCACAAACCGGATACGTGTATATTTTGAATGGTGGGGCAGTAAGCTGGTGCAGTTGCAAGCAAAGTATTGTGGCGGGATCTACATGTGAAGCGGAGTACATGGCAGCCTCGGAGGCAGCACACGAAGCAGTCTGGGTGAAGGAGTTCATTACCGACCTAGGAGTCATACCCAATGCGTCGGGCCCGATGACTCTCTTCTCTGACAACACTAGAGCTATTGCCCTTGCCAAGGAGCCCAGGTTTCACAGGAAGACCAGGCATATCAAGCGTCGCTTCAACTCCATTCTTGAAAGTGTTCAAAATGGAGACATAGAGATTTGTAAAGTACATACGGACCTGAATGTAGCAGATCCGTTGACTAAACCTCTCCCTAGAGCAAAACATGATCAACACTAGAATTCCATGGGTGTTCGATTCATCACAATTTAACTAGATGATTGACTCTAGTGCAAGTGGGAGACTATTGGAAATATGCCCTAGAGGCAATAATAAAATGATTATTATATTTCCTTATTCATGATAATTGTCTATTATTCATGCTTTAATTGTATTATTCGGAAATCGTAATACATGTGTGAATACATAGACCACAATGTGTCCCTAGTGAGCCTCTAGTTGACTAGCTCGTTGATCAACAGATAGTCATGGTTTCCTGGCTATGTACATGAGGATGTCATTGATAACGGTATCACATCATTAGGAGAATGATGTGATGGACAAGACCCAATCCTAAACATAGCACAAAATCATATAGTTCGTTTGCTAGAGTTTTTTCCAATGTCAAGCCTCTTTTCCTTAGACCATGAGATCGTGTAACTCCCGGATACCGTAGGAGTTCTCTGGGTATACCAAACGTCACAACGTAACTGGGTGACTATAAAGGTATACTACGGGTATCTCCGAAAGTGTTTGTTGGGTTGACACGGATCAAGACTCGGATTTGTCACTCTGTATGATGGAGAGGTATCTCTAGGCCCACTCGGTAATGCATCATCATAATGAGCTCAAAGTGACCAAGTGTCTGGTCACGGGATCATGCATTACGGAACGAGTAAAGTGACTTGCCAGTAACGAGATTGAACGAGGTATTGGGATACCGACGATCGAATCTCGGGCAAGTAACGTACCGATTGACAAAGGGAATTGTATACGGGGTTGCTTGAATCCTCGACATCGTGGTTCATCGGATGAGATCATCGAGGAGCGTGTGGGAGCCAACATGGGTATCCAGATCCTGCTGTTGGTTATTGACCGGAGAGCCGTCTCGGTCATGTCTACATGTCTCCCGAACCCGTAGGGCCTACACACTTAAGGTTCGGTGACGCTAGGGTTATAGAGATATGAATATGCAGTAACCCGAAAGTTGTTCGGAGTCCCGGATGAGATCCTGGACGTCACGAGGAGTTCCGGAATGGTCCGGAGGTGAATAACTATATATAGGAAGTGCAGTTTCGGCCATCGGGAGAGTTTCGGGGTCCCCGGTATTGTACCGGGACCACTGGAAGGGTCCCGGGGGTCCACCGAGTGGGGCCACCCATCCCGGAGGGCCCCATGGGCCAAAGTGGGGAGGGGAACCAGCCCATAGTGGGCTGGTGCGCCCCCCTTGGCCCACCCCATGCGCCTAGGGTTGGGAACCCTAGGGTGGGGGGGCGCCCCACCTGGCTTGGGGGGCACTCCACCCCTTGGCCGCCCCCCCCCCCTAGGAGTTCCCATCTCCTAGGGCCGGCGCAACCCCTAGGGGGCCTATATAAAGGGGGGAGGGAGGGGCAGCCGCACCCTTGAGTCTTGGCGCCTCCCTCTCCCCTGCTACACCTCTCCCTCTCGCAGTATAACGGCAAAGCCCTACTGCGGTGACGCCCTGCATCCACCACCACGCCGTCGTGCTGCTGGATCTTCATCAACCTCTCCTCCCCCCTTGCTGGATCAAGAAGGAGGAGACGTCACGCTGACCGTACGTGTGTTGAACACGGAGGTGCCGTCCGTTCGGCGCTAGGATCTCCGGTGATTTGGATCACGTCGAGTACGACTTCCTCATCCCCGTCCTTGAACGCTTCCGTGCGTGATCTATAAAGGTATGTAGATGGAATCCGATCACTCGTTGCTAGATGAACTCATAGATGCTTCTTGGTGAAACCATAGGAAAAATTTTGTTTTCTGCAATGTTCCCCAACAGACGGTGGCAGAGACCAGCGGCGGGAGGCAGCTGGCGATGAGGAGGACAATACGGAGACCCAAGGAGGCAGAGCAGGCTGAGCGCGGGGGAAGGGATTCGGAAAATTTTCCAAATTTTGGGCCGCGGATATATATAGCCTGACTCTGTCGGTGTGACCAAGTGGAACAACTCGGTGGCACCGAGATTCATAGCTGCAAGCAGTTACTGAAACTCGGTGTGACCGAAAAGTTCAAATCGGTTGCACCGAGATTGAAAGCCTAGATCAACTTAGTGATCTCGGTATGACCGAAATGGATGAATCGGTCAGACCGAAACGCACAAAGAAGTTTTGGGTTTTTAAGTCTATGACGAATCAGGGACTCCGTGTGACGCCCCAAGACCGGAGCTTCAGATGCCTTCCGGGGTTTCCGAGATTCGTTGTGTGAGTTGTTTTTGCTTGTTGCATTCATCTTTGCATCTTTTGCATTGCATCATGTCTTCATACCATCTTTTTCTCAAAGCTAACTAAAACTCTCTTAAATAAACCGTATGGATCTTCGGTCCATTTAAATCGAGGGAAATGCACATGGTGTTTTTCGCTTTGTAACATATATCCTCCCAATATTTTTAGGGAGATATAAAATAATATTCCATTTATTTGGAACTAATCACCAACCCACTTGCATTTTATAGTTCCCTTCGTTTCTGAACACTCACATCCTTGCTCTATTCTCCTTTTGGCCCCAATCCTTCTTGTGGAGCCTTGCTTTATATCAAAGAGGTCACTTGCCAACTTTCAGCTTTTTTGAATTTATTAGACCACCCAAATAAATCCTTTGGCCTCTCTTTTCTTCTCTGTGAGGGAGAGGAAAACCTTTTTTCCTTTAACCGGATGACCAGGCCTCTGGCCATTACCCTCTCTGATGGGCCGGCCTCCCTGGCCCAAGGAGTCCCGCAGCCCCACTGCAAACCCTAGGCCTCCCGCTCGATCCCCTGCGCCCGTCCTCCTCGTTCCCTCACGCCGCCAGGGAACCGCTAGCCCGATCCCCACTCCCACGATCCCATCGCTCTCCCTCCGCCGCCAGGAGACCCACGCTCGACCCCTCCTCTCGCCTGATCCCACTCGTCCCCATCTCCCTCTCGACCCCCTCGTCCACTTCTCACTAGTGCCGTCTCAGGCCTCGCCCGACCTCCTTCTCCCCTCGACCTCCCGATCCGCCGCCATCCTCCATGCGCGAGGATGTCGTCGACAACGGCGTCGCCATCGAAGTCACACGCCTGCAGCACTTGGCTTCCTGCCCGAGTCCAGGCCGCCGCCGCGCCTCCGCCCTTGCCATGGGCACCGCGTGTTCGTCCCCGCCACTTTGCACTCACCTTGGCCGCGCCTCCCTCTGCTGCCGCCCACGGCCTGACGCCCAAGCGCCTCCTGTCGCAAGCTCCACCAGGACCACGTCGCCGCCCCGCCTCCAAGTTCACTGCCGCCAAGCGCCACCTTGGCCATGCCCGCCGCCGCCAGTAGGGCCCCGTTCCCGTCTCCGGCGCCTCAAGACCCATGCCGGAGCCCTCCGCTCGAGCAGGAGCTTCGCCTCCTTGCTTCGCGCCAAGGCTGACGCCGGCCGCTTCGCCTTCGTCTCCTGCTGCCAGCGCACCGCCGGACCTCCACCTCGCCCCATTCTTCATGTTGTCTGTCGGCCCTCCGTTTCTTCCTCGTGGTGAACTTGAGGGGCATCGACGTCGTGGTACTTGGCATCCTCTCGGCCTTGACAAATATGAAACAGAATGCGGCGGTTGGTACTTGCGTCCATGGGTGCTTGGTTATTTTGCATGGTGGCCTTCGGTGGATTTGGAGGAAAACACGACGTGTGCATGAGACAAACAACTCAAAACATCCATGGCCCAATGTGTTCACCACGAGGAAGAAACGGAGGGCCGACAGACAACATGAAGAACGGGGTGAGGTGGAGGTCCGGTGGTGCGCCGGCAGCAGGAGATGAAGGCAAACTGGTCGGCATCAGCCTTGGCGCAAAGCAAGGAGGCGAAGCTCCTGCTCGAGCAGAGGGCTCCGGCATGGGTCTTGAGGCGCCGGAGACGGGAACGGGGCCCTGCTGGCGGCCGCGGGCATGGCCAACGCGGCGCTTGGCGGCAGCGAACTTGGAGGCGGGGAGGCGACGTGGTCCTGGTGGAGCTCGCAGCAGGAGGCGCTCGAGCATCGGGCCATGGGCAGCAGCAGAGGAAGGCGCGGCCAAGGTGAGTGCAAAGTGGCAGGGATGAACACGCAGTGCCCATGGCAAGGGCGGAGGCGCGATGGTGGCCTGGACTCGGGCAGGAAGCCCAGCATTGCAGGCGTGTGACTTTGATGGTGACGCCGTTGTCGACGGCGTCCTCGCGCATGGAGGATGGCGGCGGATCGGGAGGTCGAGGGGAGAAGGAGGTCGGGCGAGGCCTGAGACGGCACTAGTGAGAAGTGGACGAGGGGGTCGAGAGGGAGATAGGGACGAGCGGGTCAGGCGAGAGGAGGGGTCGAGCGTGGGTCTCCTGGCGGCGGAGGGAGAGCGATGGGATCGTGGGAGTGGGGATCGGGCTAGCGGTTCCCTGGCAGCGCGAGGGAACGAGGAGGACTGGCGCAGGGGATCGAGCGGGAGGCCTAGGGTTTGCAGTGGGGCTGCGGGACTCCTTGGGCCAGGGAGGCCGGCCCATCAGAGAGGGTAATGGCCAGAGGCCTGGTCATCCGATTAAAGGAAAAAAAAGGTTTTCCTCTCCCTCACAGAGAAGAAAAGAGAGGCCAAAGGATTTATTTGGGGGGTCTAATAAATTCAAAAAAAGCTGAAAGTTGGCAAGTGACCTCTTTGATATAAAGCAAGGCTCCACAAGAAGGATTGGGGCCAAAAGGAGAATAGAGCAAGGATATGACTATTCGGAAACGAAGGGAACTATAAAATGCAAGTGGGTTGGTGATTAGTTCCAAATAAATGGAATATTATTTTATAGCTCCCTAAAAATATTGGGAGGATATATGTTATAAAGAGAAAATCACCATGTGCATTTCCCTCGATTTAAATGGACCGAAGAGCCATACGGTTTATTTAAGAGAGTTTTAGTTAGCTTTGAGAAAAAGATGGTATGAAGACATGATGCAATGCAAAAGATGCAAAGATGAATGCAACAAGCAAAAACAACTCACACAACGAATCTCGGAAACCCTGGAGGGCATCTGAAGCTCCAGTCTTGGGGCGTCACACTCCGAGTGCTCCTCACACAGAGTGGTTCGAATCTGACTTGATCAAACTTTGTGATGTAGCATGAATAGAGTTTGAGATGAGAAAAGCATAGATATCTAGAGAATGTTCTTAGGCATTCTTGTCCATCCACTTGGCAAAAGAAAAAGGAAAAAAACAATCAAAACAACAAGTGAATGTCCTTGAATGGGTAAATTATGCAATCAACATGCTCACGCAATAAAATGGCAAATGAAATATGTGGTGACACATACACAACCAATTCTAGCATCTATCAAGCAATTGGCGATGACTAGGCCATCTATATATGAGTATATTAACTTAGGAGTCAAATGACAACATTTGATCATAGGTCATACTCATCGTTTAAGCACAAATGGGGTTACCATTTTTACATAAAGCGTTGTTGTGTTCACACCATTAGAGTTGCTTTATCTCAATTTTAGAGTAATGCTCCCCCTATATGTGAGATCCCCCCTAAGAGGGATGAACTGACCTTGGGTTTTGTCGATGATGACTTCATGTAGATGTTGAAGATGTGGATGCTCAATGTTGATGTAGATCATTTGGAGCAATCCTTTGGAGTGAGTTGCACTTTCAATACCTACACGGGTTAGTCCCACAAGGAACAAACAAGGATATCCATAGACATAGAGTGATGCACACACAAGATGATGTCTATGAAAGCATTAGGTTACCTTGTCCCTTGTCTTACCAATAAGAGGGTTTGTGACTCCTTGAACTAGTGCAAGAAGTGGAAGTTGATTGCACTTGTTCTTGCCAAAATGATAAGAGTGAAGTATGTTGGCGGAGTCACCCTCAAGAACTCTCTAGTTCGTCTTCTTCGGGATCCACATCATCTTGATGGGAATCCTTAGAGTTGTAGCCGTACTTGATGAAGTAGAACTTGATGTAGTCTTGGGAACCCACTTGACCAAGGCCTTGGGTGCTACTTCAAATGCATCAATTCCCTCTTGAAGCTTATCCTTGCCTTTTTGCTTGTGGTCTTGTTGTGGAAGATCATCTTGAGCTTATGTCCCTTTGAAGGAAGTAGGATCATACTTCTCTTGTTGAGGAACAAACTTTGTCTTGGGGTATTGATCTTCTTCCCACTCAACTCCATTGGCATTGAACTTTTGTTCAAAACCAACACCTTGGTTCTTCCGGTGCCTTCCTTGCTTGCGTACAATTTCCTAGAATTGCTTACTCCCGGCAAGGCTCTTGTAGACACCTTTCTCCATAATTCCCTTCAATAAGCTATTTTCTTGCTCAAGTATAACTTGGCTAAGAGAATCATTAGTGGAATCAAGAGAACTACTAGAAGCAACAACATTGGATTTATCATGAATATTGTCACTACTAGAGGAAGAATCTTTCTTGTTCTTGTTACTAGACTTGACTTGAGGCATGTAAGTGGATAAGAGTAAACACTTGGCAATGTAAGAAGAACTTTTCTTGTGAAGATCATCATTGATTGTCTTTAAGAACTCATGCTCTTGCTCAAGGTTGAGCTTTTCAAAACGTAATTTCTCATGAGTCCTTAAAAGTTCTCGGTGATCTCCTAAGATAGATTCATGAGCTAACGAGTGTTTAGTTCTTTAGTTAGAAACTCAATCTTCTCCTTATCATTGTCATTTGTTTTATCTTGATTAGAATGATTAATTGACGTTTCATCATAGTATTCATCACTAGAGTTGTCAACAAGTAAATCATCATCACCTAACAAGTCATCTTCATCACTATTGAAATCAACATACTCGGGGTGTGATACCTTTGAGCCTTTATCCATGAAGCATCTTCCTAGTCCTTCATTTGGTGAATCAAATATGTCATAGGAGTTGGTTGACACAAGTGCTAGACCGGCAACACCTTCATATTGAGTATATTCGGAGTCGGAGTGATAGCTTCTCTCGGAGTGGTTGTCGGAGTCGGAGCCGGATACCCATTCACCAACATGAGCTTTATGTCTTTGTTTTGTGTAGCCCCTTGATGACTTGTCCTTCCTTTCCGAATCTTTGCTTCTACGGGATGTTCTTCATTCATAACGATCATCTCTACTCCTTCTCTCTCTTGATGGTGATTCTTCTCTTCTACTTCTTGTTTTTGGAGAATCTTCTCTTCTTTTGTAGGGTGTCGTACACTCATTGGAATAGTGTTCGGGTCTTCCACAATTGTAGCAATTTCGCTCTCAACTAGAAGATCTTTTTTCATTGTAGGACCTTGACTTGGAACTTCTCTCTTTGCTTCTACTCTTGTATAACTTGTTGAAGTTCTTCACCATTAGGCTCAATTCTTCATTGAAGGTTTGTTTCTCACTTGATGATGTGGGAGCTTCAGATGAGGCTTTGTAAGCACCAGTTGATTTTTTATGGAGCTCCTCCTTATCCTTGAGTGACATCTCATGAGCAACAATTCTTCCAATGACTTCTGTTGGCTTGAGATCCTTGTAATTGGGCATCATTTGGATCAATGTGCATACGGTATCATATTTTCCGTTCAAAGATCTTAGGATCTTCTTGATGATGAATTTTTCGGTCATCTCTTCACTTCCTAAGCCAGGGATCTCATTTGTGATAAGAGCAAGCCTAGAGTACATTTCAGCGACACCTTCACCATCCTTCATTTTGAACTTGTCAAGCTGACTTTGAAACACATCCAACTTGGATTCCTTGATGGAGTCGGTACCTTCTTGCATATCAATTAAAGTATCCCAAATTTCCTTTGCATTCTCAAGACGGCTAATTTTGTTGAATTCTTCGGGGCACAATCCGTTGAAGAGCATATCACAAGCTTGAGCATTGTATTGCAGCATCTTCAACTCTTCCGCGGTTGCTTCTCGGTTCGATTCCCTCCCATCAAAGAATTCACCTTGCAAGCCAGTACACATAATAGCCCATACGGCGGGGTTATGTCCAAGGATATGCATTTTCATCTTATGCTTCCAACTAGCAAAATTAGTACCATCAAAGTAAGGACCTCTACGGTGGTAATTTCCCTCGCTAGACGCCATACTCTCCTAGGTTGTGAAACCAAGGCTATGACTTCCAAAAGCTATGAAAATCAAGGCAAATGGAGACCAAAGCTCTGATACCTCTTGTAGGATCGAAAGTATGTCTAGAGGGGGGTGATTAGACTACTTGACCAAATAAAAACTCATCCTTTTCACAAATTTAGTTCTTGGCAGATTTTAGCAACTTTCGACAAGTCAAGCAATCTTAACACAATTCAAGCAAGCATGCAAAGAGTATGTAAGCAGCGGAAAGTAAAGCATGCAACTTGCAAGAATGTAAAGGGAAGGGTTTGGAGGATTCAAACGCAATAGGAGACACGGATGTTTTTTCGTTGTCGGTGTCAAAACCAGCGGATCTCGGGTAAGGGGTCCCGAACTGTGCGTCTAAGGCGGATGGTAACAGGAAGCAGGGGACACGATGTTTACCCAGGTTCAGGCCCTCTTGATGGAGGTAGTACCCTACGTCCTGCTTGATTGTTCTTGATGATATGAGTATTACAAGAGTTGATCTACCAAGAGATCGTAGAGGCTAAACCCTAGAAGCTAGCCTATGGTATGATTGTATGTTGTCCTACGGACTAAACCCTCCGGTTTATATAGACACCAGAGGGGGCTAGGGTTACACAAGGTCGGTTACAAGGGAGGAGATCTACACATCCGTATTGCCTAGCTTGCCTTCCACGCCAAGGAGAGTCCCATCCGGACACGGGACGAAGTCTTCAATCTTGTATCTTCATAGTCCAACAGTCCGGCCAAAGGATATAGTCCGGCTGACCGGAGACCCCCTAATCCAGGACTCCCTCAGTAGCCCCTGAACCAGGCTTCAATGACGACGAGTCCGGCGCGCAATACTGTCTTCGGCATTGCAAGGCGGGTTCTTCCTCCGAATACCCCATAGAAGATTTTGAGCACAAGGATAGTGTCCGGTTCTACAAAATAAGTTCCATATACCATCGTAGAGAGAATAATATTTTCACAAATCTACTCTGCTGACACATTTAGCAACATCACATCATGTCATGGCTCGGTCATTATTCGAACCGTTTTCCTCAACCAGTACCGCACATATCGCGAGGCGGTTTTCTTGACACGTCTTGTCAAAGCAGAGATCGTGTCCCCCTTATTACGGGATTCTCATCAATACAGACGTGAGTAACCCAATCGTGCCATCAATTACGGTGTTTGGGGAATAAGCGATTTTACCAGGAAAGTGGGGAGGCGCATCGCCTCTTCCGCCCTTATAAAGGACAAGGATTCACCCTTTTCTACCCATGCCTTCTTCCTCCTTGCTTACCCATTCTCGCACACTCGAGCTCCAGCGCCCAAGTTTGCGTCTTTCTTCTCAAACCACTCCAAGCATGTCCGGAGCGGGAGGCAAGTGGATGGTCTCCTCCGTCACGGAAGAGAACATCACAAAGTTACGGGAAGCCGGATATCTGGCCGCGGATATCGCGCACCGGCTGCCAGATGCAGGGCGGCTCACACCTACGCCCGAACCCTATGAGAGGGTAGTTTTTCTTACCCACTTCGTCCGCGGACTGGGATTTCCTCTCCACCCGTTTGTCCGCAGGCTCATGTTCTACTACGGGCTGGATTTTCATGATCTGGCCCCCAATTTTATCCTCAACATCTCGGCATTTATCGTCGTGTGTGAGGCCTTCCTCCGCATCAGGCCCCACTTCGGCCTGTGGCTGAAGACCTTTAATGTTAAACCGAAGGTGGTGGTCGGCCAGCAAGCCGAGTGCGGAGGCGCCATCGTGGGAAAAATGCCGAACATCACCTGGCTCGAAGGCTCCTATGTGGAGACCATAAAGGGGTGGCAATCGGGGTGGTTCAACATCACCGAGCCGCGCGACACCAACTGGGTGGCGGCCCCCAAATTTCGATCCGGAATCCCCACGTAGCTCACTTCCTGGAAAGAGAAGGGCATGTCCTGGGGTTCTTCGGTAGAGCTGACCGGACTCCAGACCTGCATCAGGAACATGATGAGCAACAAAATCAAGCTCGTCAATGTGGTCCAGGTCATGCTCTTCCGCCGGATTCTCCCGTGTCAACGACGGGCATTCAATTTGTGGGAGTTCGACCCGGCCCAGCACCAGACGCTGCGAGAGCTCTACGACATGACGCACAAGGACGTCTGGAGGGTGCTGTTCAAGGGCGTCAAGGTACCTACTTCCCTCACCGAGGACCGCGGACTCAGCGCAAAGCGCCATGCCAATCCGGTAAGTTTTTGTATCTCACAGGGTATTTATTTGGCCTAGTTAAATGATGTGCGGGATCTAAGCTCTCTTGCCATTAACAGGACTGGATAAAGACAGCGGAGCAGCTTGATTGCCCAGCCCCTCTGCCTAAAGATCCCGCAGATGCTCTCCTGATGGAGATGCTGACTCCGGCACCTTACGAGGTGCCGGCGAAGAAGACCAAGAAGAAGGCCACGGGGACCTGAAAGGGTCTCCGGCGCAAGGTTGTATCGGACTCATCCGATGATGACTCCGACGCGCCCTCCTCCCATAAAAACGAGGAGGGGGAAGTTCTCTCCCCCCGGACGGGGGAGACAAGAAAAGGAAGGCCGACCCAACCGGGGAGGCTGAAGGGTCCAAGAAGGGAAGGACCCGTGCTCCGGACTGTTCCACGATGACCGCCGACAGCGGCACGAGTGGCTACCCAGGGTCAAGCCCCTGGCGAAGTCGTAAGTATCCGGACACCATAGTAATTCATGGTATGTTTTATTGCACTGCTTCTCCTCATGCCGAACATGATTATGCAGTCCGTCCCGAGTTCATCTCAACGTATCCTCGTCGAGTGGCTCATTGGACTCGTCGGATATGAACAGTGGTTCTCTTCCGACCGCTTCCACCCTCACCCTACAGACAACGCCAAGGTGCTGTCTCAAAAGGCACCAAGCCAAGGGGAGGTGGTCCTGGAGGCGTCTCGAGGCGACCTCCTGGACCCTGGATACCAAGGGAGAGAGGCTCCTACGGGCTCTGAGTTCGGCCCCCAGTCGAACACTACGCCAGAACCTTCGATGGTTCCGGACTCCGGCAGGCGGTCCCCTGTTAAGGGGGGCCAACCACCCGTGCCGGTGTCTTCTGTCCATCCAGAGGCACCAGACAACTTGCTGGAAGCGCTTTGCAACGCTTCCATCGACGAAGAGCACTGCACTATCATGAGTGCGGTGATCGAGAAGGTTCGGTCCGCCAAAAATGGGCTGACCAAAGCTTGCGCCAGCCTCCTAATAGGCTTTGAGGTAACCAATCAAAATATATATAAGAAAATATTACCGCATAGATAGTAGCCCCTGATGCTCTGTTCGGTGTTCGAGAAGAAAGGCCGAATAGAGGATCAAATGATGACTTAGGAGTCTAATCAGAATATATATATGTGTATGTGCAGGCTTCACTGTTGGCCGCTGCCGCATGTACTGCGGAGGTCTCTGCGCTGAAGCAGGACCAGGAGCAGTCCGAGAACGAGCTTGTCCTTACCAAGAGGCAACTCGAGGAGAGCAAAGGTAAGCAATACCTTGTCCATATAAAATAATAGAAATCCGGGTGTAAAGTAATAGGATCACCATGAATATGCCAGGGGCCACGACCGAGGTGGCGACCCTGAAGAAGGCGATGTCCGAGGCCAAAGACAAAGCGGCCAAGGAACGCATCGAGCGGGAGAGGCAAGAAGCCCGAGTGGGCGAGGTGCAGCAAGAGCTCGAGGCTCTCGCCAAAAAACACGAGTCCTCGGAGCTCGACTCTAAGACGCGAGAGCCTGAGCTCGCACAGGCACTTGAAAGTGCCCGGAGTGTCAAGGCTGAAGCCCACAAGGCCCTCCAGGAAATTGATGCAGTGAAGAAGATAGCAGCGAGTAAGGCATTCATTATGCAAAGCAAGCATGTGAAGGAAACTTTCCTTTTTCTTACCCGAGTTCGGAGCTCTTCGGGAGCGTTCACAGATCTTCCCCGCAGTGTACTGGATGCCGCGGAATTTTACCAAGTGGAGGAGGGGAGCTCGACAGAGAAGTTGTTCTGGTCTCAGTATACTAGGACCGAACACCCGATACCCTTGAGCGACCAGCTAAAGCAATTGGTCGAGTTTCACAAGGCTGCCGAACAGGCCATGAGGGGCCTTATAGTCCAGATGTGGCCTGGCGAGCCCCATCCCGACAGCTACTTCGGTCTGGTGAGGCGGCTTGTGGAGGCCTGTCCACGGCTTGAAGTGATAAAGCGGTCAGCCTGCATCGAGGGTGCACGCAGGGCTTTTGCCTGGGCGAAGGTGCACTGGGCGAAGCTGGACGCCGTGAAGCTGGTGAAGGAGGGGCCGCCGGAGGGCAAGGAGCATCGCCACCCCGAGATGTACTATGAGAGTGTCCTGAAGGGTTCCCGCCTTGTGGCGGATGAATGTGCCAGGGATGTAATATTTGAATGATCACGCTCATGTGGTCTTGTAATGTGAAACAAGTTCATCTGCGCTATGCAATGCTTTTTGTGTTCTAAAATATTACCTTATGTGCGGCCGTTTATAATATCTGAGAGCTGGCCAGTCATCGGCTTCTACCCCCATGTAACCAGTACTGGGGTGTTCGGGATAAACCTGAGCACTGTTTACCCCAATTTTGGGTCCTTCAAGGGAGGTGTTCAGCGCAACGAACCAGGCAATCAGACTATAAGGCTTTATCACTCTCACTTAGCCATAAAGTCTACAATTTTAAACTTTGGCGAAGCCCCTAGTGTTCGGAAGGCCGAATTTGGGGCGCTATACTCGCCTAAGCCGGACAAGGCTGGCTCCTCGCCCGAAGCGGAAAAAGTCTTTAAGGACTTGAGACCTCTCGAACAGCGACCAGTCTCGCCTTATCATGACAGTCAGTTTTCGGCTTTCTCTAGTGAGGTGCTCGTCCGGAAGAACAGGGACACAATCGCAGTAGTTCTCCCACCGCTACCTTAGCCGATATAGAGGAACGTAAGGTACCAAAGCATGGGAGCCGGGAAAACCCAACATTTGACCAAAGACATGATTCGGAGCTGATGCATATAATGCTATAAGTTCGGGGTGCCACACTGTCGAAAGTGTTCGGACTTCTTGCGCCATATTATGGGGTAAACGAAAGCCCCTGGCGTACTGACCGTACCCGAACGTGCGGGTGCGGATGATCGTAAATGGACATATAAGAGAGAGAGAAAAATCTTAAATAATGCAATGATAGACTAATGATATGCATTGTTATTTAAATAATACGTCAAAGCGTACTGGTACAAGTAGTGCAATAAGCAGACAGTAGGACAATTCGAAATGTCCTATCCCAGGGCAAGCTGCGCATAGATAGTGAAAAACGGGTATATCAATTATTATTAGAGACCACCTGGGGGTTCCCGTGTTCATCTTAGCTTCTTGCCGCCTTGGTTGTTGCTTTCGGAATGTGTCCGGCAATCGTACTACTGGAAAGGCCTTCCAGAGAGTTAGGCCCTGAAAGAGAAAAGAAATGATAAAGGTATACAGCCCCTACGGTGGTTAAGCCGCATTGCGGGACGTGCCCTGATCGTGCCCCCACCTATGTCCATGGTATTTTCAGTGTGTAGTTATGTATGCGCGACATAAATTTCGTCGCTTGACTGGGACTGGGACGGGGGCCAAATTGCTAGGCGAGCTCTGAACGTGCCAGGCGATCCTGTTGCAGCTTGTTCCGGACTTGCTTGAAGGTGTGCGGGGGCTGTGACGCCGAATTAGTGGTCTGCCTTAAAAGGCTGCTTTGTGCTTCTGCTGCAAGGGCCGCAGTGTGCTCTTCCATGCGGAGCGAGCGTTATGTGTTTCCATTCACCGTTATGACCCCCCTAGGTCCTGGCATCTTGAGCTTGAGGTATGCGTAATGCGGCACTGCATTAAATTTTGCGAATGCTATTCGTCCGAGAAGTGCATGATAGCCACTGCGAAACGGGACGATATCGAAGATTAACTCCTCGCTTCAGAAGTTGTCCGGTGATCCGAAGACCACTTCCAGTGTGATTGAGCCTGTGCAATGGGCCTCTACACCTGGGATGACGCCTTTAAAGGTGGTTTTGCTGGGTTTGATCCTCGAGGGATCGATGCCCATTTTTTGCATTGTATCCTGATAGAGCAGGGTCAGACTGCTGCCGCCATCCATAAGGACTCGAGGGAGGTGAATTCCAACAATGATGGGGTCTAGGACCAGTGCGGCGGATCCGCCATGACGGATGCTAGTGGGGTGGTCCCTGCGATCAAAGGTGATCGGGCAAGCAGACCATGGGTTGAACTTTGGGGCGACGGGCTCCATCGCATAGACGTCCCTTAGTACATGCTTCCGCTCCCTCTTGGGAATGTGGGTTGCGTATATCATGTTCACCGTCTTCACTTGTGGGGGGAACCCCTTCTGTCCTCCTGTGTTCGGCGGCCAGGGCTCCTCCTCGTCATCACTATGCATCCCCTTGTCCTTGTTTTTGGCGTTTAACTTGTCGGCATGCTTGAACACCCAGCATTCTCTGTTGGTGTGATTGGCTGGCTTGTCAGGGGTGCCGTGGATTTGACACGAGCGATCCAGTATGTGATCCAAACTGGAGGAAGCTGGAGTACTTCTTTTAAATGTCTTTTTTCCGCTGACCGGATCTAGAGCCTCTAAATCCGGCATTGGTTGTCGTATCTTCTGTGTTATCGCCGTTACTGCAGCGCCTTGGTCTGTTACGACGTTGCCTACCGTTGGCATCTTTGGTATCCGAAGTGCCGGGATTCCTCGATGTGTTGTTGCTGCGAGCCAGCCAGCTATCCTCGCCCGCGCAAAAGCGGGTCATGAGTGATGTGAGGGCTGCCATAGATTTCGGCTTCTCCTGGCCAAGGTGGCGAGCCAGCCATTCCTCACGGATGTTATGCTTGAATGCCGCTAGGGCCTCTGCGTCCGGAGAGTCGACAATTTGGTTTTTCTTAGTCAGGAACCGTGTCCAGAATTGTCTGGCAGATTCCCCTGGGTGCTGGGTTATATGGCTCAAGTCGTCAGCATCATGTGGCTGCACGTAAGTGCCTTGGAAGTTGTCCAGGAATGCGTCTTCCAGATCCTCCCAACTACCTACGGAGTCTGCTGGCAAGCTGTTCAGCTAATGCCGAGCTGGTCCTTTGAGTTTTAGTGGGAGGTACTTGATGGCATGTAGATCATCGCCGCGAGCCATGTGGATGTGAAGGAGGAAATCCTCAATCCATACAGCGGGATCTGTTGTGCCATCGTATGATTCAATATTTACGGGTTTGAAACCCTCCGAGAATTCATGATTCATAACTTCATCAGTGAAGCATAGGGGGTGTGTGGCGCCTCTGTGCAGGGCTATATCCCGACGCAGTTCGTATGAGTTTTGTCTATTGTATTCGGCCCGGCCGGATTTACTCTTGGTGTATCTGACGTGACGATCATCGTCCCATGTTGGCGCGCGTGCCCGTGACCTGTATATTGAACTTGCGATTTTTGCCTTACTGTCCAATACGTCTCGCAGGTCCCTTGTGTTGCCCCGGGCCTTAGTATTTTTGATTGAGTGGCGGCGGGGTGCAGGTTGAACTTCAGGCTGAAACACCTCTCTGGCTCAGCCACGTAGTGGCCGGTCAGCCGCATCATACACTGGTGAATGAGGTTTCAATGCTTCCTCCTCGAGGTGAGGTAGCAACCTGCGTTTTGGGTAACTCTTGGAGGGGCGCTCGAGTTCATACTCCTCAGCCGCAAGGACTTCGGTCCATCTGTCTGCTAACAAGTCTTGATCAACTTGAAGTTGTTGCTGCTTTTTCTTCAGGCTATTTGCAGTGGCCATAAGTCGGCGCTTGAAGCGCTCTTGCTCGACGGGGTCCTCAGGCACGATAAATTCTTCGTCGCCGAGGCTCGCCTCGTCTTCGGAGAGAGGCATGTAATTGTCCTCCTCCGGTTCTACATCTGCTGCCTGCTCTAGAGGGCTGGCTTGTTCATCCTCCAGCTCTACATCATGCTGGAGGGGATTGTGATTGTCTTCGGAACTATCCGAAGTGTTATTATCTCCTGTGCTGGTATCACTACTTTTGCTGTGGCAGGACTTAGAGCGGCGCCGCTGACATTGGCGCTTGGGTTGCTTCTTGGAGGGGTCATCCTCCGTTGTCTTGTCACCATTTCCTTATTTAGGGGTGTCCACCATATATATGTCGTATGATCATGTGGCGGTCCAGCGCCCTGTGGGCGGTGGTTCCTGCTCGTCTCCTACATCGTCGTCCATACCGTCGATGTCTTCAGAGTCGAAGTCGAGCATGTCGGTTAAATCGTCGACAGTGGCTACTAAGTGGATGGTGGGTGGGCAGCGAATTTCTTCGTTGTCCGCATCCCATTCTAGCCGGGCATAGTTCGGCCAAGGTTCTCCTGACAGGGAGATGGACCTCAATGAATTTAGCACATCGCCGAAGGGCGAGTGCTGAAAGATATCCGCAAAGGTGAACTCCATGATCGGCGCCTAGTCGGATTCGACGGGCATGGATGTAAGCGGCTCGGAGTCCGTGGCCGAAGGTGAATCCAGTGGTTCGGCGACACGGCTCTCGTAAGGGGTGAAGTCAGTATCCGGCTCCATCACCACTGAGAGTACGGTCTCCATGGCGAGGTCTATCCCTCCGCTCTCGGATGGCACGATTTGCTCTGGATTGACGGCCGGAGTAGTTGCAGATGCGATCTCCCGAACACTGTCCGATAGCAGAGTTACGTCGTGCTCGTCTTGACTGTGCAGCGCACCTGACACGGACTCGAATCCGTCGAAGATCAAGTCTCCGCAGACGTCGGCAGTGTAGTTTAAGTTTCCGAATCTGACCTGATGGCCAGGGGCGTAGCTCTCGATCTGCTCCAGATGGCCAAGCGAATTGGCCCGCAGTGCGAAGCCGCCGAATACAAAGATGTGTCCGGAGAGGAAAACTTCACCCTGGACCGCATCGCTACCGATGATCAAAGGAGCCATCAAGCCTTATGGTGACGACACAGTGGAACTCTCAATGAAAGCACCAATGTCGGTGTCAAAACCGGCGGATCTCGGGTAGGGGGTCCCGAACTGTGCGTCTAAGGTGGATGGTAATAGGAAGCAGGGGACACGATGTTTACCCAGGCTCGGGCCCTCTTGATGGAGATAATACCCTACGTCCTGCTTGATTGTTCTTGATGATATGAGTATTACAAGAGTTGATCTACCACGAGATCGTAGAGGCTAAACCCTAGAAGCTAGCCTATGGTATGATTGTGTGTTGTCCTACGGACTAAACCCTCCGGTTTATATAGACACCGGAGGGGGCTAGGGTTACACAAGGTCGGTTACAAGGGAGGAGATCTACATATCCGTATTTCCTAGCTTGCCTTCCACGCCAAGGAGAGTCCCATCCGGACACGGGACGAAGTCTTCAATCTTGTATCTTCATAGTCCAACAGTCTGGCCAAAGGATATAGTCTGGCTGACCGGAGACCCCCTAATCCAGGAGTCCCTCAGTCGTGGTTCCGATAGGTGGTGCTATCGTACATCCACATTGATGGAGACTTCAACCCACGAAGGGTAATGTTTGCACGAGTCCACGGAGGGCTCCACCCACGAAGGGTCCACGAAGAAGCAACCTTGTCTATCCCACCATGGTCGTCGCCCACGAAGGACTTGCCTCACTAGTGATAGATCTTCACGAAGTAGGCGATCTCCTTGCCCTTACAAACTCCTTGGTTCAAATCCACAATCTTGTCGGAGGCTCCCAAGTGACACCTAGCCAATCTAGGAGACACCACTCTCCAAGAAGTAACAAATGGTGTGTTGATGATGAACTCCTTGCTCTTGTGCTTCAAATGATAGTCTCCCCAACACTCAGCTCTCTCTCACAGGATATGAATTTGGTGGAAAGAGGATTTGAGTGGAAAGCAACTTGGGGAAGGCTAGAGATCAAGATTCATATGATAGGAATGGAATATCTTAGCCTCAACACAAGTGTAGGTGGTTCTTTCTCAGAAAAAGTAAGTTGGAAGTGTAGGTTTGTTCTAATGTCTATCTCCACGAATGAAGAAGTGGTGGAGGGGTATATATAGCCTCCACACAAATTCTAACCATTACACACAACTTGCCAATCTCGGTGGGACTGAATTGTTAAACTCGGTCGGACCGATTCAGCAAAGCTAGTGACCGTTAGGGTTTTCGGTGGGACCGACATGCAACTCGGTAGGACCGATATGGTTAGGGTTAGGGGATAATGTAATCTCGGTGAGACCGATTACACAAACTCGGTGAGACCGATTTTGGTAATAAGCTAACCAGAGAGTTGGTTAGGTAAACTCGGTGGGACCAATCGCTCATTTCGGTGAGACCGAAACGTTATGAAGGGGAAACAGAGAGTTTACATTGCAATCTCGGTGGGACCGATCGCTCATTTCGGTGAGACTGAAATGTTACGAAAGGAAACAGAGAGATTACAATCCCATCTCGGTGAGACCGAGATCCCTATCGATGAGACCGATTTGCCTAGGGTTTTTGGCAGTGGCTATGACATTTGAACTCGGTGGCGCCGGATAGAAAGAATCGGTGGGGCCGAAATTGACTTTTGGTTTAGGTCATATGTGGATGTGAGAAAGTAGTTGAGGGTTTTGGAGCATATCACTAAGCATTTTGAGCAAGAGCCTCATTAAGCAACACATCATCCCTTCTTGATAGTAATGGCTTTTTCTATAGACTCAATGTGATCTTGAATCACTAAAATAGAAAATGTAGAGTCTTGAGCTTGGAGCTTGAGCCAATCATTTGTCCTTAGCATTTTGAGGGGTCCACTTTTCTCATCCATGTCATGCCAATCATTGAGCTTTCCTGAGATATTAATCTTGAAATAGCACTATCTCAATGAGCTATATGTTGTTAGGAATTACCAAAAGCACCTAGGGATAGTTGCACTTTCACTAGTCAAGTAGAAGAAAACTAGTGACACTCTATTTGTCTATGTATTCACACATGTACTAAGTTTACGGTTAATACAATTCTAGCATGAATAATAAACATTTATCATGATATAAGGAAATATAAATAAAAACTTTATTATTGCCTCTAGGGCATATTTCCTTCATGGCTAGGGTTCATGGTGGAGGGGTCAAAATCCGTCGAATCCGGGCGATTTTGTGGATGAAAGAGGTGGAGATGAAGGGGAAAGCTAGATCCACTCAAGGCAAAGCAAATCCATGGATCAAATCCAAAAAAATCATCACACCAACAAATCACAAAAAATTGGGGCTATTTTTGTGGGGAATTTTCGAATTAGGGACAAAATCAGCAAAACAAGGCTAGAAAACACAACGGGGAGGCTCCGAAATCGTGATCAACGTGGCTCTAGATACCAAGATGATGTAGGGTTGTAACACCCCGGATATAACTTTCCCTATTTGTACTCCAACTCTTGTCATTTCCGGCGTTAAGTTATATTTATTTCTCAGGTTTGGGACTTTGTCTCCGTGTGTTGTTGCCTTTGTCATGCATCTCATATCATGTCATCATGTGCATTGCATTTGCATATGTGTTCATCTCATGCATTCGAGCATTTTCCCCGTTGTCCGTTTTGCATTCCGGCGCTTCGTTCTCCTCTGGTGGTCATTTCTAGCTTTCTTTCATGTGTGTGGATTAAACATTTCCGGATTGGACCGAGACTTGCCAAGCGGCCTTGGTTTACTACCGGTAGACCGCCTGTCAAGTTTCGTATCATTTGGACTTCGTTTGATACTCCAACGGTTAACCACGGGACCGCAAAGGCCTTGTGTGTGTTGCAGCCCAACACCCCTCCAATTTGGCCCAAAACCCACCAAACTCAGCTCCATCATCTAGAGCGTTCGATCACGATCGCGTGGCCGAAAACCGCACCTCATTTCGACTCTCCTAGCTCCACTTATGCCTATAAATAGCCCCCCCCCCTCCCCCCCGTTTTTCGGATCTCTCTCCCCCTCGAAA
>NC_057800.1:319421558-319423789 GCF_018294505.1 Triticum aestivum
GCCGGCCCCGCCTCACCTCCTCACGCCGGCCGCCGCCCTGCCTGTCGCCGGCGAATGGCGCTCCGGCTGCCTCGGTTCACGCGCGGGGTAAAAAAACCCTAGATCTGATCTGAGAGAGGGTTTTTTTTCACAAAGTCCCTAAATTTTTAGTCCAAGTTGCTATGTTCGAGGCTCCGTAACTTTGCATCCGTAGCTCCGATTTGGGCATATAGCATATCAAAATGTTCGTCTCGGCGAGTACATCATTTCATTCCATTGCATCATTTTAATTTGAGCTCATCTTGATGCCCTAAATGCTTTTAGAAGAGGGCTTCATGAGTTAATTGTTGGATCTGCTAGTTCATCTTAGACTTTTGTCATTTTTGCCATGATTATTGTGTGCATGATATGCCTGTGAGTCCTTCATATGTTTTGTTAAGGATTTTGTCTTCTTTCCAGAGGTGCAACCCATGAATTTTTAGGATGTGTGTGGTGACTTGTGCAAGCTTGCAAAGTGAGGCACCCGGCAAATCTGTTTTCAGGGACTTAGTAGTTTTCGCTAAGTCTGGGATTATTTAGTTCATGATGCCATATGTTCAGCTTGTTTCCTAGTAATCCGTGCCTCTTTTGAGGATGATCAGTAAAGGAGTTTTTCTAATCATGTTATGCTCTATCCATCCATGTCTTTGTTTGCAATTATGGAGCAGCCTAGCTTGAGTCAATCGAGCTCTACTTTCGCTTCGTTGTGAATCTGGGCAGATCGTCAACTTGTTCGCGATTTTGCCGATGTTATTGTAGTTGATCCGTGCATGCTATGCCATTGTTCTTGCCATGTCTAGCTAGAATTTTGTGACTTATTAATGGATGTATGCTTGTCTTGCCATGACTTGCACCGTGATGAGTGCATCGAGCTCATAAACGTGCCTTCGTGAGTTATATTTCAGCATGTCTCAGTTTTCACTAAGTCTGAAAACTGATTGTGTTTTAGCTATGTTCGTGTGCCTGTTAGTATATTCTGTGAAACCTTTTGGCCCAGGTCACTTTGCGTCTTTTGTTAAGCTTGTTGAGTAGCTCCATGCCATGTTCTTACTTGTCTTAATAAGGTCATGTATCATGTTGTTTTGCTGCTCCGAAGAGGGCTCCGTGATCTGAAATTTCAGACAAGTGTTAATTTCACTGTCTGGAATCTGTTTTGCATTTGCGTTTTTGCCATGCTTGTTTGAACCTGTTAATTGATGAATTGGCCATAGCTCAGTGCTAGACTTTTGTTAAGAATCTTGTGTACATCCCTGCCATGCGTTTTGTTGTCATGTTTGGGTGCTGTAGCATGTTCATTTCATTGCATTTAGATGCCTACTTGTTGTAAATCGCAGACCGGTGTCATTTTGAAACGCTTGCCATTTCCAAACCGTAACTCCGATTCCGGCGTTCTTAATATCATTTTCGAGCGATTTCATCTCATCTTTCCAGTGGCACCCTTGGAATTCCAAGTTGAGGCCAGGTTCATGCATTCTTGTCATATCTTGCATTTGACATCCCGCATCGCATCCCGCATAGCATATCATCATTTCATCATATTGCTTGGTCTTGCACGTGGTTGATTGTGTCCTTGTTGCTTGTTTGTCTTTTTTGGGTAGAGCCGGGAGACGAGTTCGCTACCGAGGAGCCCGTTGAGTTTGCTTGTGAGGATCCAGTCAACTCTGACAACTGTGCAGGCAAGATGATCATACCCTCGAAATCACTACTATCTTTGCTATGCTAGTTTGCTCGCTCTTGCTATGCCAATGCTATGATGCCTACCTTTTTCTTGTCAGCCTCCCAATTGCCATGTTGAACCTCTAACCCACCATGTCCTAGCAAACCGTTGATTGGCTATGTTACCGCTTTGCTCAGCCCCTCTTATAGTGTTGCTAGTTCCAGGTGAAGTTTGGAGTCGTTCCTTGTTGGAACATTTATTTACTTGTTGGGATATCATTATATTGCTATGTTATCTTAATGCATCTATATACTTGGTAAAGGGTGGAAGGCTCGGCCTCTCGCCTAGTGTTTTGTTCCACTCTTGCCGCCCTAGTTTGCGTCATGTCGGTGTTATGTTCCCGGATTTTGCGTTCCTTACGTGGTTGGGTTATAATGGGAACCCCTTGATAGTTCGCGTTGATTAAAGCTTTTCCAGCAATGCCCAACCTTGGTCTTACCATTTGCCACCTAGTCTCTTTTTCCCTCGGGTTTCCGGAGCCCGCGGGTCATCTTAT
>NC_057800.1:319424013-319431152 GCF_018294505.1 Triticum aestivum
TCCCATGCAGCGCCCCCTCGGGGAAACTCGAGGTTTGGTTTTAGTTGTATGGAGCGCTCATCTGAGTGTGCCCTGAGAAAGAGATATGTGCAGCTCCTATCGGGATTTGTCGGCACATTCGGGCGGTGTTGTTGGTCTTGTTTTAACCTGTCGAAGTGTCTTGTGTTACCGAGATACCGAGTCTGATCGGAACGTCTTGGGAGGAGGTCTATTCCTTCGTTGACCGTGAGAGCTTGTCATGGGCTAAGTTGGGACTCCCCTGCAGGGATTGAACTTTCGAAAGCCATGCCCGCGGTTCTGGGAAGATGGGAATTTGTTAATGTCCGGTTGTAGATAACTTGAACCTTAATTAATTAAAATGAATCAACTGAGTGTGTTACCGTGATGGCCTCTTCTCCGCGGAGTCCGGGAAGTGGACACGGTGTTGGAGTAATGCTTGCGCAGGTTGTTCCTCTAGTTTTTCTCGCTCGCGCTTTGGCCCCTCTTCTCGCTCTCCTTTGCGTATAAGATAGCCACCATATATGCTAGTCGCTTGCTGCAGCTCCACATGTATTTGCCTTACCCTTCCTATAAGCTTAAATAGTCTTGATCGCGAGGGTGCGAGATTGCTGAGTCCCTGTGGCTCACAGATACTATAACTCCAGATGCAGGTCTAGGTGATTCCTCTCCAGGTGACGAGTACGAGCTCAAGTGGGAGTTCGACGAAGACTCTCAACATTACTACGTTTCCTTTGCCGATGATCAGTAGTGGTGCCCAGTTGGGGGTGATTGGGACCGTTGTCGCATGTTGGGTTTTTCTTCTATTTTGGCGCCGTAATCGGGCCATGAGTGTTTTGGATGATGTAATGTTATTTATGTTCTTGATTGACGTGGCGAGTGTAAGCCAACTATGTTCTCCGCTTTATTATTCATATTACATGGGATGTTGTGAAGATTGCCTAACTTGCGACATATGCCTTCAATGCGATTATGTCTCTAAGTCGTGCCTCGACACGTGGGAGCTATAGTCGCATCAAGGGCGTTACAAGTTGGTAATCAGAGCCTTCCCCGACCTTAGGAGCCCCATTGCTTGATCGTTTTTAGCAGCCGAGTTGTGTCTAGAAAAATGTTTTGAGTCATTTAGGAATTATATATCGGAGAGTTTAGGAATTCTTTTTACTTCCCAGTCTCCTCATCGCTCTGGTAAGGCATCCTGACGTAGAGTTTTGACTCTTCTCTTCTCAAATTTCACAAAAAAAATTCTTAGGATCACGCGAGTATCTTGGAATCGTTCCGATGGCTTTTGATGAGAACATTGTCTTGGTGCCTCCTGTCAGAGGTTTAGTGGAAGTGTCCCGGGGAGTTGAGCTCTGAGGTGTTGTGATCATAATTTTATCGTTGCAATTCTGGAATACTTGAGATATGTTCGCCGACATCGAAAATCTCTTTTATGCAGTTCGTTGGTGAGATAACCTCGACGCCACCTAGTACTGGGGTGGGAGTTCGGGAGTATCGCCATAACTTGTATAACGGATGCTTTTCGAAGGTTGAGGTAGATGGTTTCCGAAGGTTTCTTGGTTATGTGTTGAAGGATGGATACAGCTGGATGTAGGATTTGCTAGTTTGGGTGAGATATTATGCTTCCCCTGTATCCCCAACACCTGATTGCATAACCGGAAAGGTTCGGGAGTTTCATAGGTGGGAATTCTAGTAGCTCTAGTTCTTCTTCCATGGATATTGGTTTGAGATTGGGATTTCTTACCGATTATTCGTTCTTGATCCGTACCTTGTTGATTTATTTCTCTACCTTAATTCTACGTGGCTTCTCAATTTATGGATATGTGACCATTTCAAGAGGAATGCATTCGTTCATTTTGTTCAGATGTGAAGACTATATGTTGCAATTTTCATTCCGTTGGATTCAGCTTCAGTAATTACCTGTCAATGTGCTAATGGTGGTCAACCTCTTAAGGATGGCTCCTCCAACGCGCACGACTCCGAATCCTGATCCGCCACCACCTCCACCTCCTCCAGAGGCATGGCAAGCTGTGATGGCCGCAACCAATGCAAACACACAGCTGATCATGCAAATTCTTCAAGAGCGCAATCAAGGAAGTCAAGGGAATCAAGGCAGCAATCAGAGTCACTTTGCTACACTCAACCAGTTCCTTGCTAACGGGCCAATGACTTTCAGCAATTGTGTTGAGGCAACCGATGCTGACGATTGGCTTGTGGATCTGTGTAAGCATTTTGAGTGCAGTAACATCAGGCCTGAGGACTTTGTCAAGTTCGCTTCCTTCCAACTCAAAGATCAAGATGCAGAATGGTTCCAGCAGTACAAGGATTCCAGAGGTGGACGTGTTATCACTTGGGATGATTTCCGTCGAGATTTCCGAGCTCATCATATTCCGCAGAGCGTGGTTGAAAGCAAGCGTGAGGAATTCCGCAATCTGAAGCAAGGCTCTTTGTCTGTCTATGACTACAACAAGTTGTTCCAGAAGGTTGCCCGCTTTGCCAAGCAGGACGTGCCTGATGAGAAGAGCATGATATACCAGTTCAGGGGTGGTCTCAGAGAAGATATTCAGCTCGCTCTTGTTCTCTTTGAGCCCTTGAGGTACGATGAGTTCCACAACATGGCACTGAAGCAAGAGGCTGCTCAGTTGAGGTGTGCTGCTTCCAGGAAGCGAGTCAGAGATGTTACTCCTTCTTCCTCTACTCAAGTGGCCAAGCAGCAGAAGTTTTGGCTTCCTCCTTCTCTGTTCCGTCAGTCGTATCAGCAGAAGAGCAAAGGTGGCAGTGGTTCTTCCCACCCACCCAACCCTGGCTTTCAGAACAAGACTTCGTCTCAAGCTCCAAGATCGAGTGCTCCGTATCACCGTCCGCTTTCAGAGGTCACGTGCAACAAGTGCCAACAGAAGGGTCACTATGCCAACAAGTGTTTCAACCAGAGGCGTCTTCCTCCTCCTCCTCCTGTCAGATCGGCAAGTACAGTTGTGGTCAAGCATAACCCCAAGTTCGCCAAGGTCAATATGGTGAATGCAGCTCAAGCAGAGGACTCACCAGATGTGATCATGGGTAACCTTCCTGTTAATGATATTCCTGCAAAAGTTCTTTTTGACACGGGTGCATCGCATTGCTTCATTTCTAAACCTTTTGCATCCAAGTATGAGTGTGATTATCAGTATCTGCAAAGTTCCTTGCAAATTGTGTCACCGAGCAAGCAGATGACAGCTAACACCTGCGTCCCTGAGGTTACTATCACATTGGGTGACTACAAGTTCCTTTCTTCCCCAATTGTTCTCAGTAACTTAGATATTGATCTTATTCTCGGAATGGATTGGCTTTCTAAGCACAAGCCACGTCTTGATTGTGCTGCCAGGCAGATTCAATTGACTCATTCGTCTGAGGATGTAATTGTCTTTGCCGCTCGGGATAATACCATCCGTCTGTTTTCTCTCAATGAGAAGGGTGAATTGGATGCCATCTCTCAAATTCCAGTCGTTTGCGAATATCAAGACGTCTTTCCAGAAGAGCTCCCAGGAATGCCTCCGCACCGGCCAGTTGAATTCGTCATTGAACTTGAGCCTAGCACGGAACCTGTGTGCAAACGTCCTTACAATCTCGGACCTGAAGAGTTGAAGGAGCTGAAGAAGCAACTCGATGAGCAAGAAAGAATGGGTCTCATCCGGCCTAGTTCTTCTCCGTGGGGTTGTGGTGTTCTTTTTGTGAAGAAGAAGGATGGAACGGACCGACATTGTGTTGATTACCATCCAGTGAACAAGAAGACCATCAAGAACAAATACCCACTCCCCAACATCAATGAGCTGTTCGAACAACTCAAAGGTGCCCAAGTATTCTCCAAGCTTGATCTCCGTATGGGTTATCACCAGATTCGCATTCGTGAAGAAGATATTCCCAAGACAGCATTCAGAATAAGCTTTGGTTCATATGAATACACTGTCATGTCTTTTGGCCTCGCCAACGCTCCTCCGACGTTCTCTCGCATGATGAACTTCATCTTCAATGCCTACACCAATGACTTTGTTTTGGTCTATCTCGACGACATTCTGGTTTTCTCCAAGAACAAGGAAGATCATGCCAAGCACTTGCGTTTGGTTCTTGATAAGCTCAGGGAACATCAGTTCTACGCCAAGTTCTCCAAGTGCGAATTTTGGCTCGATGAGGTTCTTTATCTTGGTCATATCATCTCTGCCAAGGGCATTGCCGTGAATCCTGAGAAGGTGTCTGCAATTGTGAATTGGGAACCTCCTCAGACCGTGAAGCAACTCCGTAGTTTCCTCGGTCTCGCAAGCTATTACCAAAGATTCGTTGAAAACTTTTCCAAGATTGCGAAGCCTCTCTCTAATCTTCTTCAGAAGCACGTCAAGTACATTTGGTCTCCGGAGTGTGATATTGCTTTCAACACTTTGAAAGAGAAATTGATCACTGCTCCAGTTTTGACTCCGCCTGATGAATCCAAGCCGTACGAGGTCTTTTGTGATGCCTCTCTCCAAGGTCTTGGCGCAGTATTGATGCAAGAGAAGAAAGTTGTTACGTATACATCTCGCCAGTTGAAGCCTAATGAGAAGAACTACCCCACTCATGATCTCGAGTTCGCGGCAGTTGTGCATGCTCTTTTGACTCGGAGACATCTTCTATTGGGAAGAAAAGTGGACATTTTCACTGATCACAAGAGTCTCAAGCACATCTTCACTCAGCCTAATCTCAACCTCAGGCAAACTCGATGGGTCGAAATGATTCAAGAGTATAATCCGAGTATCGAGTATACTCCAGGCAAGGCTAATGTGATTGCTGACGCTTTGAGCAGGAAAGCGTATTGCAACAGTCTGATTCTTAAGCCTTATCAACCCGAGCTTTGTGAAGCTTTCCGCAAACTTAATCTGCAAGTTGTTCCTCAAGGTTTCCTCGCCAACCTTCAAGTCTCTCCTACCTTAGAAGACCAGATTCGCCAAGCCCAACTTCTTGATGCTATGGTGAAAAAGGTGAAGATTGGGATTGCTAAGAGTCAGTCCAAGTACAAGTGCTACCGCCTTGATGACAAGGACACTCTCTTCTTCGAGGATCGTATTGTTGTGCTCAAAGGTGACCTCCGTAAAGTGATCATGAACGAGGCTCACAATTCTCTCCTCTCCATCCACCCTGGGAGCATGAAGATGTATCAGGACCTCAAGCAAGCTTATTGGTGGACTCAAATGAAGCACGAGATCGCTCAATTCGTGAATGAATGTGATGTCTGCAGAAGAGTGAAAGCAGAACATCAAAGGCCAGCAGGTCTCCTCCAACCTCTTGCCATTCCAGAATGGAAGTTTGACCACATTGAAATGGACTTCGTGACTGGGTTTCCAAAGTCCAAGCGTGGCAATGATGCTATATTTGTTGTCATCGACAAGCTCACCAAAGTGGCTCACTTTCTGCCTATCAAAGAGTCAATCACTGCAGCTCAATTGGCGGAACTCTATACCTCTCGTATTGTCTCTCTGCATGGTATTCCTCAAGTGATATCTTCAGACCGTGGCAACATCTTTACCTCCAAGTTTTGGGATTCTTTTCAGAAGGCCATGGGCACTAACATCCGCTTCAGCACTGCTTTCCATCCTCAAACAAGCGGTCAAGTCGAGCGTGTCAACCAGATTCTTGAAGATATGCTCAGGGCTTGTGTGATCTCCTTCGGCATGAAATGGGAGGATTGTCTTCCTTATGCTGAATTCTCATACAACAACAGTTTTCAAGCAAGTTCGGGCAAGGCCCCATTTGAAATTCTGTATGGCAGGAAGTGTCGTACCCCTCTCAACTGGTCTGAAACCGGTGAACGTCAGCTGCTGGGTAATGACTTAATCACAGAAGCAGAAGAAATGTGCAAAGTCATTCGTGATAACCTCAAAGCAGCCCAATCCCGCCAGAAGAGCTACTATGATAGTAAGCACCGTGATTTGGCTTTCGAGATCGAAGATCATGTTTACCTCCATGTCTCTCCTATGAAAGGTACTCGTCGCTTCGGTATCAAAGGGAAGCTTGCCCCTAGATACGTGGGACCTTTCAAGATTGTCAGCAAGAGAGGCGACCTCGCCTATCAACTCGAGCTTCCTTCAAACTTTGCAAATGTTCATGACGTGTTCCATGTCTCTCAGCTTCGAAAGTGCTTCAAGACTCCTGATCGCACCATCAACTTCGAGGACATTGAGCTCCAAGAAGATCGCTCTTATCATGAGCACCCAGTTGCTATTCTTGAAGAGACTGAACGCAAGACTCGCAACAAGTCAATCAAATTTCTCAAAGTCAAGTGGTCGCACCATTCCGACTATGAAGCTACCTGGGAACGCGAGGATCACCTCCGTTCTGAGTACCCGGCGTTCTTTCAGTCCTAGATCTCGGGACGAGATCTTTTCGTAGTGGTGGAGTGTTGTAACACCCCAGATATAACTTTCCCTATTTGTACTCCAACTCTTGCCGTTTCCGGCGTTAAGTTATATTTATTTCTCGGGTTCGGGACTTTGTCTCCGTGTGTTGTTGCCTTTGTCATGCATCTCATATCATGTCATCATGTGCATTGCATTTGCATACGTGTTCATCTCATGCATTCGAGCATTTTCCCTGTTGTCCGTTTTGCATTCCGGCGCTTCGTTCTCCTCCGGTGGTCATTTCTAGCTTTCTTTCATGTGTGGGGATTAAACATTTCCAGATTGGACCGAGGCTTGCCAAGCGGCCTTGGTTTACTACCGGTAGACCGCCTGTCAAGTTTCGTATCATTTGGACTTCGTTTGATACTCCAACGGTTAACCGCGGGACCGCAAAGGCCTCGTGTGTGTTGCAGCCCAACACCCCTCCAATTTGGCCCAAAACCCACCAAACTCAGCTCCATCATCTAGAGCGTTTGACCATGATCGCATGGCCGAAAACCGCACCTCATTTGGACTCTCCAAGCTCCACTTATGCCTATAAATAGCCCCCCCCGTTTTTCGGATCTCTCTCCCCCTCGAAACCCTAATTTTTCCAGATCCGCCGCTCCCCCCGCCGACGGACACGTCCGAATCGGGCCGGACGTGTCCGCCCCGCCGCGCCCAGCCACCCGCCGCTTGCCACGTGCCCTCGCCTGTCCCCGCCGCCGCCACGGCCCGGGAGCCCGAGGCCGGCCCCCGCGG
>NC_057800.1:319431536-319468665 GCF_018294505.1 Triticum aestivum
GTCGCCATCGCCGGCCCCGCCTCACCTCCTCACGCCGGCCGCCGCCCTGCCTGTCGCCGGCGAACGGCGCTCCGGCCGCCTCGGTTCGCGCGCGGGGTAAAAAAACCCTAGATCTGATCTGAGAGAGGGGTTTTTTTCACTAAGTCCCTAAATTTTTAGTCCAAGTTGCTATGTTCGAGGCTCCGTAACTTTGCATCCGTAGCTTCGATTTGGGCATATAGCATATCGGAATGTTCGACTCGACGAGTATATCATTTCATTCCATTGCATCATTTTCATTTGAGCTCATCTTGATGCCCGAAATGCTGTTAGAAGAGGGCTTCGTGAGTTAATTGTCAGATCTGCTAGTTCATCTTAGACTTTTGTCATTTTTGCCATGATTATTGTGTGCATGATATGCCTGTGAGTCCTTCATATGTTTTGTTAAGGATTTTGTCTTATTTCCATAGGTGCAACCCATGCATTTTTAGGATGTGTGTGGTGACTTGTGCAAGCTTACAAAGTGAGGCACCCGGCAAATCTGTTTTCAGGGACTTAGTAGTTTTCACTAAGCCTGGATTATTTAGTTCATCATGCCATATGTTCAGCTTGTTTTCTAGTAATCCGTGCCTCTTTTGAGGATGATCAGTAAAGGAGTTTTGCTAATCATGTTATGCTCTATCCATCCATGTCTTTTTTGCAATTATGGATCACCATAGCTTGAGTCAATCGAGCTCTACTTTCGCTTCGTTGTGAATCTGGGCAGATCGTCAACTTGTTTGCGATTTTGCCGATGTTATTGTAGTTGATCCGTGCATGCTATGCCATTGTTCTTGCCATGTCTAGCTAGCATTTTGTGCCTTCTTAATGGATGTATGCTTGTCTTGCCATGACTTGCACCGTGATGAGTGCATCGAGCTCGTAAACGTGCCTTCGTGAGTTATATTTCAGCATGTCTCAGTTTTCACAAAGTCTGAAAACTGATTGTGTTTTAGCTATGTTCGTGTGCCCGTTAGTATATTTTGTGAAACCTTTTGGCCCCAGGTCACTTTGCGTCTTTTGTTAAGCTTGTTGAGTAGCTCCATGCCATGTTCTTACTTGTCTTAATAAGGTCATGTATCATGTTGTTTTGCTGCTCCGAAGAGGGCTCCGTGATCTGAAATTTCAGACAAGTGTTAATTTCACTGTCTGGAATCTGTTTTGCATTTGCGTTTTTGCCATGCTTGTTTGAACCTGTTAATTGATGAATTGGCCGTAGCTCAGTGCTAGATTTTTGTTAAGCATCTTGTGTACATCCCTGCCATGCATTTTGTTGTCATGTTTGGGTGCTGTAGCATGTTCATTTCATTGCATTTAGATGCCTACTTGCTGTAAATCGCAGACCGGTGTCATTTTGAAACGCTTGCCATTTCCAAACCGTAACTCCGATTCCGGCGTTCTTAATATCATTTTCGAGCGATTTCATCTCATCTTTCCAGTGGCACCCTTGGAATTCCAAGTTGAGGCCAGGTTCATGCATTCCTGTCATATCTTGCATTTGACATCCCGCATCGCATCCCGCATAGCATATCATCATTTCATCATATTGCTTGGTCTTGCACGTGGTTGATTGTGTCCTTGTTGCTTGTTTGTCTTGTTTGGGTAGAGCCGGGAGACGAGTTCGCTACCGAGGAGCCCGTTGAGTTTGCTTGTGAGGATCCAGTCAACTCTGACAACTGTGCAGGCAAGATGATCATACCCTCGAAATCACTACTATCTTTGCTATGCTAGTTTGCTCGCTCTTGCTATGCCAATGCTACGATGCCTACCTTTTGCTTGTCAGCCTCCCAATTGCCATGTTGAACCTCTAACCCACCATGTCCTAGAAAACCGTTGATTGGCTATGTTACCGCTTTGCTCAGCCCCTCTTATAGCGTTGCTAGTTGCAGGTGAAGTTTGGAGCCGTTCCTTGTTGGAACATTTATTTACTTGTTGGGATATCATTATATTGCTATGTTATCTTAATGCATCTATATACTTGGTAAAGGGTGGAAGGCTCGGCCTCTCGCCTAGTGTTTTGTTCCACTCTTGCCGCCCTAGTTTCCATCATATCGGTGTTATGTTCCCGGATTTTGCGTTCCTTACGCGGTTGGGTTATAATGGGAACCCCTTGATAGTTCGCCTTGATTAAAGCTTTTCCAGCAATGCCCAACCTTGGTCTTATCATTTGCCACCTAGTCTCTTTTTCCCTCGGGTTTCCGGAGCCCACGGGTCATCTTATTTAAACCCCCCCCCACGGGCCAGTGCTCCTCTGAGTGTTGGTCCAAACTAGAGTCCCATGCAGCGCCCCCTCGGGGAAACTCGAGGTTTGGTTTTAGTTGTATGGAGAGCTCATCTGAGTGTGCCCTGAGAAAGAGATATGTGCAGCTCCTATCGAGATTTGTCGGCACATTCGGGCGGTGTTGCTGGTCTTGTTTTAACCTGTCGAAGTGTCTTGTGTTACCGAGATACCGAGTCTGATCGGAACATCTTGGGAAGAGGTCTATTCCTTCGTTGACCGTGAGAGCTTGTCATGGGCTAAGTTGGGACTCCCCTACAGGGATTGAACTTTCGAAAGTCGTGCCCGCGGTTATGGGCAGATGGGAATTTGTTAATGTCCGGTTGTAGATAACTTGAACCTTAATTAATTAAAATGAATCAACTGAGTGTGTTACCGTGATGGCCTCTTCTCGGCGGAGTCTGGGAAGTGGACACGGTGTTCGAGTAATGCTTGTGCAGGTTGTTCCTCTAGTTTTTCTCGCTCGCGCTTTGCCCCCTCTTCTCGCTCTCCTTTGCATATAAGATAGCCACCATATATGCTAGTCGCTTGCTGCAGCTCCACATGTATTTGCCTTACCCTTCCTATAAGCTTAAATAGTCTTGATCGCGAGGGTGCGAGATTGCTGAGTCCCTGTGGCTCACAGATACTATAACTCTAGATGCAGGTCCAGGTGATTCCTCTCCAAGTGACGAGTACGAGCTCAAGTGGGAGTTCGACGAAGACTCTCAACGTTACTACGTTTCCTTTCCCGATGATCAGTAGTGGTGCCCAGTTGGGGGTGATTGGGACCGTTGTCGCATGTTGGGTTTTTCTTCTATTTTGGCGCCGTAGTCGGGCCATGAGTGTTTTGGATGATGTAATGTTATTTATGTTCTTGATTGACGTGGCGAGTGTAAGCCAACTATGTTCTCCCCTTTATTATTCATATTACATGGGATGTTGTGAAGATTGCCTAACTTGCGACATATGCCTTCAATGCGATTATGTCTCTAAGTCGTGCCTCGACACGTGGGAGCTATAGTCGCATCGAGGGCGTTACAAGGGTGGAACCCTGGATGGCCGATCTTTCACGAAAGGAGCGGATCCCGCGATGAACACGATGAACACGAGGGGAAACACGAGAGAAACACTAAAACCAACAAGAACGATCACACATGTGCTAGATTCTCGAACACGAAAGAGTTCACACGATCCACGATCAACAAGGGACAATACACGGTAACTGGTTCTTCTCCAAAGGAGGTCTTGATGGGGCCACCCAAAAGGGGGTCTTGAATCCAAGGGGATCTTCTCCGTAGAGGGGCCGCGGTCTCTCTAGAGGAGTAGATCCGATGTGGATGCGCGAGGCTCTATCTCTAATATGAGCTATCACAACGCTAACCCTAGAAAAGAGGAGGAGGTCTATATATAGTCTTAGAGGTCGAAGGGGGTACATGGGCTTCGGCCCAACACGGAATCAGCACACAGGCGTCGGACGTGCAGTGGTTATCGGTCGTCCGGAGGCTCACGAGGGCCCGGACGTCCGGTGCTTGTCGGGCGTCCGTAGATTCGGCTCGGATGGGCTGGGGTCGGACGTCCGGTCGGGGTCGGATATCCGAGGCGTTGGTCGTCCGGTAGTATTCGGAAGTCCGGCGTTTTTGCGCAGGTGTGGTAGCGCCGGTCGTCCGGAGGGGGCCGGTCGTCCAGTGCCTGGAGTTCGTCGGACGTCCGAGGGTCGCCGGTCGTCCGGTGACTGGGAGTTTCGAGCAGTCCTTCTTCTTGTCCATTGAGCTTGGTGTCCTCGCCGTCTTGTCCATTGGGTGTAGCTGATCCGTGGCTTTCCTCCAAGTACCTGATCACACATAGGGTTTCCACTTGAGGTAGTAGCCATGTCTCATGCATAGAAAGTGGTAGTTCGGAGAGGAGCAAGTTCACCTTATCTTCGATAGCCTTGGCTCGTGCTCTTGTCATTGGTCCAAGTGGTGTCGTGGGAGACGTAGGTAGATCCATGGGGATGACCTTGGGATGCTCCGCATCACTTCATGAACAGAAGGAGATCTCCACAAAGAAAAACCTGCAATGTGCATTTGCATTCAAAAGCAAATTACTTATATGCACATCTTCAGGGGGAGCCCTTTCAACTTCATGAAGCCAATGACCACGTACTTTAACTTTCACATATTTTTATCCTCGTTGAAAACTTCAACCAGTTTGTCATCAATCGCCAAAAATGGGGAGATTGTAAGTGCATCTAGTGCAACCCCTAGTTGGTTTTGGAGTATTGATGACAAACGTGGTTGAGGGACTAATGTGTTTGTGAGATTCACAGGAGAACACAGGTAGAAGTCCCTCATTGATTCGGTTTACTCGTCGGAGATGACCCCTAAAAATGCATGAAGACATTAAAGACAATGGTGGTTCGTGAAGACATTCACTTGAATACAATGGAGTGTGAAGACATAGTTTTTTTTTGTAGTTTCGTTTTCTTCTTTCCTGAGTCATAGGAACCACCGAACTGTTAAGTGGGGTCCAAGTGAACAAAGTTAGAAGACTGATGTGATGCTCAACCCAAAACCTATGTCTTCGAGTGAAGACAATGAGAGAAAATCTTATCTAGAGTTGGATGAGTCAGCTTTGCTTGTAGCCCAAGTCAAGCTGTCGCGTGTGTTTAAAATCTGACCGTTGGACATGTGTAGGTTCCTTAGTGACCCAGGGTCATTTCGGACATATCATGTCGGGTTACCTCCTGGCTATAAATAGCCCACCCCCTACACTATAAATTGGTGGCTCCTTAGAATTAGTGCACGACTATTGTCGTTTGAGAGAAACCCACCTCCGAAGCCTTTGAGAGAGAATCCTTGCGAGGACAAAGCCCAAAACACCCAAAGACCAAAGAGTGTTTGGCATCACTGAAGTCTTTCTATCCGCGTGATCTGAAGACTTATTACACTTGAAGATTGTGACCTTCCAGTCGGTTGTGTGTCGCATTATGAGGATCCAAGGTCATTGTGGATCACCGGTGAACGAAGTCTGTGAAGGTTTGGAAGTCTACCTTGAAGACTTACCAGAGTGATTGGGCGAGGACTAAGTGTCCTTAGCTCAAGGGGAATAAGGTGAAGACGCGATCTTCTTATTTCAATCTCAGCCTCCCTAACCAGACGTACAATTGTCACAGCAACTGGAACTGGTCTACCAAATCCTTGTCTTCGTCAAGCAACTAGTTCTATCACTTCACCCTTTACTTACTGTTTAGCTTCGTGAAGTCATTGCTTGCTTGCTCTGTTTGACTTCACTGTGTGAAGACATTTTTCTTTGTTTTCATATTTGGCTTCATACTATCTTCCTATTCTGATCCATTCTACCTAGCTGCTATCTGTCTTTGTGTTTACTCTCTACTATCTCCTTGACTATGGCATGGCTAGTGTAGTTTATCTTCCACTGCATATTGTCTAGGTTGTATTTGGTTGTCTGTCTTCGAAGACATTGCCCGTCTTGAAGACTTTCATAAAAATCGCCTATCCAACCCCCCCCCTCTAGTCGATAACTAGCACTTCCACTGATAGTCTCTGTAAACAAAGTGCAGACAAAAATAATGGAGCAAGAATACAAGATCATGCTCACTAACCTTGCAAGACTTGACGCTGCTCAGTTGCAATATCTTGATAACACCAAGGCACAAATTTTGGCATCAAAGTGGTAGGAGGTGCGAGTGCACATGGCAGCCTGGATGGCTACGGTACTGGGAGTGGCAATGGCAATGGAAGTCATTAGTGATGTTTTATGATTGATCTTCGCATTTATGCTTTATGTGTTGATGTCCTTGTCTAGGTGAACAATATGTTGCATGTTTGATCTTCATGTCTTAACTGTTTGTTATGTCTACTTTGAACAATTTATCGGCTACTTTGCATGAATACTTGGATACGTATCGGATACGGGGTACGGAGATACGCCTGGCACTACAATTTTCTAAAAACTAGGATACGGAGATACGTTTGTATGTACATATTAATTACTAAAAATGAAAAAACAATTGATAGGAAGCGTACTGTTTTACTGAAGTCATCGCAAGTGCTTAACAAATACTGCATTTTTTTAGTTAATTCATTCTTCCTTCGATGGACAATGTCGATGGTTCAACATAATTGCTTAACAAATATGGTAATCAGATCGCAATTCTCACATCAAATTCACACCCACATAGTCGCATAGATAGATAAATAGCATAATTTAGGTTCGGGTTCTCATACTACAAACCAGTCCACAAATGAAAACAAGAGTTCACAACCAGTTCACAAGTAAAACAGGAAGTTTTCACGTTGAACGAAGGGGTTGTGGCTTGTTTCACCTCATGATCTGCATATCGTCGAGTAATAAAGTGTGTTTCCCTCAATTTTTTCAGTGCTGTAACTTCAAATGTAAAAGTAGAACATAAATATTCTGTCTAGTTCCTATTTTGCATATTCTATGGTTACTCTGGTTTTGTTTTGTTGTGGGTGTCTTGCCGAGCACAAATATTTTTTAGCTTCAGTAAGTCAAGTTTCATCCCATTCCTAGTTCAAAATTTTCTGATCAAGGTTGAAAGTTATAGTCTCCTATGAGCATTTTGTTTAAAAATAGCGGCTAATCATCAAACTTCCCGTGCAAACAGCAGAAGTTAAATTTGCACAACATACAGAAACAGCAGTGAGAATCCCTTCTCTTTGCTATACTGTCGCAGCAAAATATACAGCATTCGCGCAAGTAAAAAATTGTTATGATAAACCCCACACATGCAGCTAAGCTGAACTCACATAGACGTATCCAGCAATGAATCCATCAAAATCACAGGATTGCTGTCTCTCGGTTTCCAAATCCTATCTGACCTTGCTTTCGAAAGAATACCGGCGAAAAATCTTGACGATGAAGAAAAAGAAGGGGGTGGGATGAACTCAGTTGACAGCCTGTTTGAGCCGTATTCTATAGCTTGTTCTAGTGCCACGATTTTCGTGCCTGTGCTGGCACTCTTACCACAGGGGCAGACACTAATTTTCCTGAAGCATTGTTTGTGGAAAATTGACCCACAAGAACCACATCTTGTAGCTTCATCTTCCTGAAATTAACATAAAAGTTTTCCTTAGGAATGAAGATGAGGCTGCTTAGAAATCATAAATCGAAGATTCGGCAGCGCACCTGAAATGGAAAAATAAGGGCCAGGGGGTCATCACAAGCTTGTCGAGCAGCACAAGGAAAGCCAGCATCATAGCACACAAGGCATTGCTCCGTGATATGTTCAAGTATCCTATTTGATACGGTCTGCACCTTAACTGGAAGTGCTGTGTCAAGAACAGATTTTGTATCAGTTATGCAGGAAACACCTTGAGATTACGATTTCAACTTCTATCTAATGGCTTGCTATTTTTAGTCCAATTTTTGTATCATCAAACGTTAGTCAGAACAATAACCACAGGACCTTGCATATGAAACATCCATATCAAACGTATGTTAGAAACAAAAAAAGATATTCACGATCTAATTATTTCTTCTAGACGAGATACTCAGGGATGTTGCGGAAGCTGAAGCTCCTTAGAACAGGGTCTCAGTATCCTAACTTCAATAGTTCTAAGCAGGCTGCAATTTCTGTTTGATATACCAAAATAATGAAGAAATAGCGAGCAAATATTAATCTGATTGACATGTGTACATCTTTTACGCCACCACCAAAGCATGTCAGCTAAACTCTCACACACTAAACAAATTTAACCTCGCCAGCAACAAAATACATGTACATCTTTTACACTGTCGTCAATTGATAAAGGTCACAAACTCAATAACATATAAGTTCATGGATGAGAAATACCTGCAAAAGCTCCCTTCGAGAGATCGACAAGGTCACGAAGCGCAAAAAAGTCATTCCCATCAAGAAGGTATCTTCGAACTCCTAATCCTCTAAATATGGAGTTCTGAAAAGGACATTGGAGACAAGGAAGCATGGCAGCTATTTTCTTCCGGATACTCATGATGTTAAGCAGAGCAGGCACTTTAGCAAAAAGGAAAGGGTTGACAGCAGTTACACAGAGCATAGGCTGAAAATGAAAAAAAAACAATCCATTTAATAGGGCCAAGGCAAAGCACACAAGTAAAATTATTATATTCTGTGGTACATTCCAGGCACGGTATGAATAAACAAGAATTAACAAACTAAAGAAAAACATAGAGTAAGTATCTCTACCTGGTCATAGATGGAGTCCAAAAATGCTTTTGCTAGCTGGGAAACTGGATATAAAGAAAAATCCCAGTGGTGTAAAACTCTTGCTGGCAGAACCGCGGTATCATTTGTGTGACAAGAGGCACAAAATAACTGTCCAGTGTAAGCACAAAACCGAGGCTTGTTCCATCCAATAGTTTGTACAAGTTCTTGCAGCAATGTTCGTCCAGCATCCAAATGCCTATGACATCCCGCACAATTGTAGTGTTGAAACTCCAACAACTGTCTAGTCGACTTCTGAGGCCTATCCTCCACAACAAGTGATATCGTCTTGCCCATCGAGGTAGAATCCTTGTGCAGAGCTCCATTGCAGTCTGAATCTTTGGTATGTAAATCGCTGCTCAGCCTTTTCAAAGATCGCGGAAAAAGCATCTTTAAAAAGCTTTGTTCATAAGCAGGTGTCCCCGGTGACAAAAAATTAACCAGAGGGGAGGGTGTTCCAAAGGGATAATTAGAGGCGAGCAAAGAGCATAAGCAGTCTTGAATAAGACCACTTCTTCCATTGACAACATCTGGGGATGCATTCCCAAACATTTTACTGGACTCTTTCTCAACATTTATCCATGTGGGTGGAAGACTCAATCCTTTCTCAGAAAAGAAGAGCTTGAGTTGTTGATAAAGTGCATAAAATTCACGGTATCGACGCTCAATTTCCCACTCATCTTCGCCACTCCTCACTTTCAACAAGTATACAGTGTACTCTTTGACCCCAACCATCCGCTCGCCGAAAGAAACATCCCCTGTTCTTTGCTTTGCCCCCACAACCTCCACCGAATCAATTTTCGAAAGATTGCGAGAAAGGGGATATACATATGCATCATCTGTACCAGTGGTAGAGGCAGTGGTGCTGCCATCTCTGAAATGCTGATTTTGGTGAGCATTATTAACGCGGTTATCAGTAGAAAGTCCACTTTCACGCGGCTCCCCTGAATTGAGTAAAATCTGTTCCATCTCTTGAACCATATCATCAAATAAGTCACTTTCATCAATGTTGTCCACCTATAATTGGAACGAGATACATCAGTCTAAGAACGCAGTTGAAAACACATTGATTTATACTATACTCCCTCCGTCCCCCAAAAGAAGGCCAGTAAATTTTGTCTCAAGTCAAATGGTACAAAATTTGACCATATTTGTAGAAGGAACTATTAACAACTACTCCCTCTGTCCCACATATAAGAGTGTTTTGGAGTATACAATACTAAAAAGATATAATATGGAAATATATTTTATTGTCTATTTGGTGATACCAATTTTGTGTTTTACATGCTAATAATTTTTTCTACAAACTTGGGTTAAACATTGCACCATTTGACTTGAGACAACAATTATACGCCTTGTTTTTGGAGACGGAAGGAGTAACACACAATTTGATCAAGCAAGGGAGCAACAGCAAGCCATCTACTTATTTCCTTTTCATGTAGAAGACCACAAAGAGTCTGACTATCTAGACCTGATACAAATTGTAGAGTTATCGTCTATCAAACGATGCACGACCTACAGAGTTGTGCTAGTAGCACTAGCAAGCCATCTACTTCTACATTTTGTCCACTTTATTTCAATGTGTTGCTTTGAATCATTCAAGGTTAACTAAAGCTAGGTGTAATCCAGTTGAGAAATGGATGAGTATCACAGTATTGAAACCGCAGAAGTGGCTGTAAACTCTATAAACGGTGACCAAAAATACCCCCAACCCCAAGCACAGTTGCTCCTAGAAACTACAAAAATCATCTTTGTTTCCGTGGAAACAACTTGGCCCTATCCCGCAAGTGCGATTGTGCAGAAATGATAAGCCAAACAGGGGGATGGAACGCATCCACACATCCATCTACGCAAGCAATTTACTTTGCTACTCCCTCTGTTCCGTTTTATAAGTCATTTTAGAGAATTCAGTACAAAATTTCGTAGTTCAAACATTTTCTGCACTTTCCACAAATATCCCTGGTCGGAGAGTGGTACCTGAAGACGCCGTAGTCGTCCTCTCGGGGCGCCCACCATGGCAGCGCGCTTTGGGCGACCTGAAGCGAGGCGATTAGCTGCCGGTGACCTCGATCTGGGGGGCGGCGCCGGCTGGCCTGGGCGACCTGAAGCGAGGCGATTGGCGGTGCCGGCGACTTGAAACGAGGACAGCCTGGGCCGAGCTTGGGCGACCTAGGGAAACGACCTGGGGGCGACGCCGGCGATCTGCGGGAGACCTGAAGGGAAGGGGGAGATGGCCTGGTAGAGGCGAGGAGCTGCTGGGGGAGGCCGATCTGCTGGATCGCTTGCGTGTGTTATTCTGAAATTTGGCTGTATTAATTACCTGTGTAGGAGTATTTTGGAACAGGGGTAAACATGTCACTTTGCTGGTTTTTGGAGTTGTCTGAAAAAGCCAAAACGACTTATAATACGGAAGGGAGAGAGTAAATGTTAACGCTACCTCAACAGGATGAGTGCGTGGCAGAAGAGCCGGTGTATCAAAACCCAACACCGCCGCAGGAGAGCCGCGGTGGGAGAATCTGGTCGTGGTGCGTGCGGTTGGTGGAGGCGACTCAGTTGGTGGCTCCTAGGAAAGTTGGCGATGAGGTTGTCCATGAGAAGGTCCATCTGGTGGTCCCAGAATTCGGAGGAGGGGCGGGGGGTGGCGATGGAGCTAGGCGTCCTGAGCGCGGAGCTAGCGTTGCAATACCTCTCGTCCTCGGCGTCCGATCCGGGAGGCAAGAAGCCGTCCGACGAGGAGTTGCCGGTGGATCGCCGGGCTGTCTCCATGCTGGATCCCGCCGTACTTGTCCTACCTAAGGATTGCCAGTGATTTTTGTGACGATGTCTCTTCACGGTGGAAGACAAATTTGCACGACGGTCCCTATACTTATGTCTTCTCTTGATTCAGAAGGTCTGACACGTCAACTAGACCTCCTGCTAGACATGATCAGGATGCCATGTCAGCAACCAACTATGACATGACTTTGCTCTTTTTTGCAGCAATGATAAGGTATTGCTCATAAGGGTGATGAGGACATCAATACTACAGTTATACCCACGATCCCTGCAGCTACATATACTGGACCAATTACTAGAGCTCGCGCACGCCAATTAAATTATCAGGTACTTTTGTTTCTTGGTAATGATTCTAATGTTGCTGAGAATATGATGCTGCCTAAATTGGATACGGTTGTTTTGCTTACAAATGAAGGGTCTAGCTTGAACAAGAAGGATGAACATTGAAGCAAGATCAAGCATGGAGATGATAGCACGCGCAAAGGGAACAAGAACAGAGTTTCAAGTGAAGCCACTGTAATGAGTGCATGAAGGCTTCGACAAAATATATAAGATGCTACTTCATAAATTTCGTCCAGAGACTATTATAGGTGCCGCCTCACCTTATTATTGGGCCAGGCCCATGGAATTTCGAAATACTTTAGTGTATGTTGTTTTTAGAGTTCGTATGTGTGGGGAAACAGAGTTAGGGTTGGTTTCAGATCCCTCCTTCAAGGGGTCACGAAATTCCCCCTTATTCCTTCATATATATATAACCCTTAGGACGTCGTTTAGACTTTAGGTTTTATTTAGATTAAAGTTCGCCATAGCTGCAACTTCACGTACTTCATTTGTGTTCAACGACCAAACCAAGACGTCATAGAACCCCACCTTGATCAATAAAGCTTTCTTTTTATATTCGCAATATCTAGATAACAATCTCAGTTTCTTACTTGTTCATCGTTTGCTTGCTGAAAATAGACCCTCGTGGTCAGGTTGATCGTGCTCCAGTGTGGTCAATAACCTCTTGGAGTTGGTTTAGCGATTGATAAGACGCGACGTCCTTGCACGTTCGTAGTCGGATCGTCAAAGTCTACTCCGAAAATGATAACCACCATCTCATCGAAAGACGAGTCACCTTTGTCTCTATCAAGTGGTATCAGATTTCCAGGTTGCTCGGTGAGATTTTACTAGTTTTTCGTAATCTGGATTGCATATGTCTTCCTACCTACAATCTACAAAAAAAGCAAAAAAAATTAGGGTTAGTTCATCATATCCAAACCAGTCTAAGCCATTGCATAATCTTTTTAGTATTTTGCTTTGTTGAATTTATGGTTGCATCGTCGTATCAGGTTGCTGGTCTTAGCGTCTAATCCTTTAGAGTTTTAAGTTCTGTTCACAAGTTGTCACGCCGCCGCCGCACCATCGTCATCACCGCTGCCATATACGACTATCGCATATCCGCCGCTCATACGAGTCCACCTCCCATACTAGTCCATCGCCATCACGCAAATCCGAGTCCACCTCCATTGCAGATTCGCCACCAGTTCGTGTTCCACCACCCCGACATATATCCACCACTAGTCTGAGTTCCACCAGATTCTTCTCTGCCACTAGTCCTATCCGAGTCCAGTATTTGTTCCTTTGTTTTTGAGTTCTAGATCACGACATACTATGAGTCGTGGCCAAGTCGGACTCCCCAACTTCCATGCCACCCGCAGAAGAAAAATAGTTCCAATTAAAAAACTAAGTCTGGAAAATTCTGGCTAGGCAGTTTTAGACAATTTGTAGACTTTTTCGAAAAAAAAATTGCAGAGCAAAAAAAGGCAAAAAGCAAAGAAAGATTTTTTTTCAGAATGTGCTCCTCCTTTGTTTACATGCAACGCCATGATTTTATTAGTGTTCTAGGCTCGCGTCTCGGCACGGTCTAGCCTAGGACCAACATAGTACCGTCTTTGAGCATTTATTCAACTTTGGATCCTTGAATTGATTATCGCTGACCCTTTTTGCGACCATATTATAAGCCTTCCCAACTCCACATACATCTACGTCGTGCGTTTGATACCACCTGGCAATCGCTCTATCCAAGCTTTGAGAAGTTTTGACTACCACGGGTGCCGATCACCACCCGCTATTTGGTAAGAATGGGTAAGAATTTGAGATTGGCTTGACAGATTTGTGATTCTCCACCACAACACCACCACTTCCTAGTAGTCTGTAGGACCATATTCTTGTGTGTTTCTACTATTGCTAACCATGGCAGGATCACAAGCCGATGAGACTAACAGGGAGAACATGACGAACAAGGCATTTCATGATAAATTTCAACCAATGATGACTGAACAGGTGCAAGATGTGCAGATTTGAAGAGGCCATGGAGAAGATCGATGGCATTGAGAAGACGTTTGAAACAAAGCTAGATGGCAAGTTTAATGAATTGGTCGTGTGTCTTCCACAAGCACCACCGGCTGCACCTGTCGCACCTCGGCAACAATGACAACAACATCAGCAACAATAACAACCACCTCCACGTCACTCCAATCAAGTAGGAGGAGCAAAGCGTGTTTCCCTTGAGCCCGACGAATGTTGTGGTGTCGCCGCAACTACTGCTGATGCTTCTGCGGCTCCTACTGCTACTGCCGACGAGTACGACGAATACGAGGGTGATTACGAGGATGGGGTTGTGCCAAAGCAGAACTACGTGCAACCACTAGCACCACCACCAGGTTGTCCTCGTGCATATAATTGCAATGATAGGGCTAACCACCACCTCAGGTACGAGATTATGAGCATATTCCTAAAATGAAATTGAATATTCCACCGTGTGAGGGTAGAAACATTCCTGATGTCTATCTTACTTGGGAGTTCAAAACTGAACAACATTTCACATGCTTACAATATCCCGAGGATAGACGTATTGCTGTTGTTGTTTGTGAATTCACTAGTTTTGCTTCTGTTTGGTGGTCTAAACATTGTAGATTATATCATGATAATATCCCTACTACTTGGGTTGCTTTGAAAATTGCTATGCTACTTGTTAGGTTCCACCATATTATCAACGTGAATTACTCCAAAAATTGCAGCATTTAAAACAAGGCAAAAGTTTGTAGAGGAATATTATGAGGAATTACAAACTAGCATGATTAGATGTGGTATTGTTGAGGATAATGAAGCTATGCTTGCATGTTTTATGGGTGGATTAAATAGAGGTATTCATACCATTCCAGAGTATAAGGAGTATAATAACATCACTCGTTTATTCCATCTTGTTTGCAAAGCTGAATGTGAAGTGCAGGACCGACATGCATTGGCGCGAACTAATTTTGGAGTGCACCGGGAAGAGTTCTGGAGTGCACCGGCAAATCATGTGGTCACCGGAAGGGGTTTCGGACACCCCCGGTAGGTGTATGGGCCTAATGGGCCAAAGGAGGGGACAGACCAGCCCACAAGGGGGCTAGTGTGCCCCTTCCCTAGCCGGCTGGCCTTAGGGGAAGGAAAGGGGAGGGGTGGCTCCTCCTGCCTTTACCTCCTCATGTGAGAAAGGAAAGGGGGGGCCCCACCCTCCCCTGCCTTCCTCCCGCACCCAAATAAGGAAGGGGGCGCAGCTTGGGGAGGACCCCAAGTAGGACTCGACCTACTTGGGAGTGCCTCCTGGCTTCTCCCCTCTCCCCCACCTATATATATGTGGGAGGGGGTGCCACACAGAACCACACCAATCTCTTAGCCGTGTGTGCCCTCCCCTCATAGTTTTGTCTCTCGATCATATTTTCGCAGTGCTTAGGAAAAGCCCTGCGGAGATAGCATCACCACCACCATCACCACGTCGTCGTGCTGCTGAAACTCATCCACTACTTCACCATTTTGATGGATCAAGAAGGCGAGGATGTCACCGAGTTGAACGTGTGCTGAACACGAAGGTGTCGTACATTTGGTACTTGATCGGTTAGATCATGAAGAAGTTTGACTACATCAACCGTGTTAACAAACGCTTCCGCTTACGGTCTACAAGGGTACGTAGACACACTCTCGGATGCGACCGTCTCTGCTATGGTGGCAACGGACATTTCGAAGACTAGCCAAGGACAGAAGGAGATATATGTCATACCAGCTAGGCGTCAGGGGAAAAGTATACATGTAGTTATTCAAGATGACACCCGTGCCACCGACAAGGTTCAGATCATACCAGCGAAGGAAGTGAAGCCGACATTCAGGACTCCATGCAATTTTTTGATAATGGGCAAAATTCATCTGAAGATAAATTGAAGTCAGGTTACTGTATGCTCTTTTTATTTCTAGGTTCAGTAGTACGTGCACGTACTAGCTACAAGCCTAGCCAAGTATTTAAATTATACTATGTATTGTAGTATATGGTCTGTCCGATATAATTAGATTAGTACTTTGTTTAGGTGTGTTGTTCGGTTCAGCTTGAGCTGACGTTTTGGTTTAGGAGTTTGGGTTTAGGTGTATCTGGTCGGCCATATAAAAGGTCAGGGCGCAACCCTTGTATCGAAGGTTTTTTGGACAGGAGTTAAACGAGAAAAATCGCTAGGTGATGGCGGCCAAAATCTATGCGTGGTTGAGTTGAAGGACCGATCTATTTTTGTGCTTCTTGGCGAGAAGATTGGGAGAGATCGCTTCTAATTTTATGCTGATTCTATAAGGATTACCCATGTGATTCCTCAAATGAGGAGGGTTTGTGTTTAGTTCTTGCTGGTTTGCATCTACAAATTGTAGGCCTGCTATTTCTAATTCCTTGACTGTTCTTTCGTTGCTACTGATTGATTAGTGAAGATTAAAGATTGTGATTGTTGCAGCTGAGTTAGTACCGTGAAAGATCGGGGAAAGTTATTTGCACCGTCGATTTTCTGTAGAAAGGTGCATCAAGTGGTATTCAGAGCAAGGTTGATCACAGTACAATTTTTTCTGCTATTTGATTCAATCGTTTGAAAGATGGTGAACTCGCAGCATGACAAATCTAATCATGAGGAGGGCGATGAACTTCCAGAGGATCTGGAGATAAGTGATGATTTGCGTATCCATCTGATGTCAATCAAGGGAGCCAACAAGAAGCTTGGGACAAGGGCGGAGGAGTTGTCTGCAAATATTGTAGGTGTCGAGGATAGGTTGAACGAGCGTTTGACTGCCAACGACCGACAGCGCACTGATAGTCTACAGGTGGTGACTGAGAGCCTTAATCGGTTCACCGCAGCAGTTCAGCGCCTTCAGGCGAGAGATGTGGCACCTAGACAATCCCGCTCACCGTGACGACGTCGTGATTGCGACAACGACGATGATGGTGATTTTTCCGAGGATTCCGATGCCCGTGGAGGCTTACCTCACCGACCAGGGCATGATGCTGGCGCTCACCGCCATGTTGGACGGTCTCGTGACTATGGCGGCAATGGTGCCCATGAGGATGATGGTTTGGGTCGAATCAAGATAACCATACCTTAATTCTCGGGATGTTGTGCTGACCCGGAGAAATATTTGGAGTGGGAGATGCGCGCAAATTAGATTTTTGATGGTCACAACTACTCCGAAGAGAAGAAGGTTTGTGTTGCATCAATGGAATTTACAGAGTATGCTCTTGTATGGTAGGATAATAAGAACCGTACTCACGAGCGACCAGCGACATGGGCTGACATGAAGCGAATCATGAGAGAACATTTTGTGCCTTCTTATTACACTCGTCAGCTTCATAATAGACAACATCGTCTAGTGCAAGGTACAAAATCAGTTGATGAGTACTATAAAGAGATGCAAGTTTTGATTATCCTTACAACTATGCATGAGTATGCGGAGGCGACCATGGTACGTTTTCTTGAGGGGTTAGAAGAAAATATTCGTGACCGTGTTGATTTAATGCAATACAATGATATTCGTGAGTTGCTTCATCAAGCAGAGTGTGCTGAATGTTGGGTATTGGAGAAGCAAGCTTCAAAGACTCGTCCAACTTACAACAGTGGGCGACATGGTTCTTCTCCTATTTATGGTGGGTTTAGGCTAAACCGACTCCTTATAAGTCAGGAAGCATTGTATAGAGCAAAGTGGCGGTTGCGCCCAAGGAGGTTTCTCAGGTTTCATCTAATGCGACTTCATCTCATCATCATAATATTATTTGCCACAAGTGTGGAGGACGTGGACACATGAAGCATGAATGTTCCAATCAACCAAGGGTTCTACTTGTTGATGCGAAATATATTTCAAAATCTGAAGATTAGATGCCTAAGTTAGATGATGGAATCGAAAGAGGTCATGGTGATACCATACTATGTTATCCTCAAGATGATCCTGATATGGAGAGTTTGCTAGCACATAAGGTCTAGCGAGATGACAAGACCATTGTTGAACAAGGACAACGATGAAGTATTTTTCAAACTTCATCTACCATCAAGGGAGAAGTTTGCAAACTGATAATTGATGGTGGTAGTGCTAGCAACATGATTAGAAAGGATGTGGTGGAGTCTCTTTCATTGCCAACATGGGAGCACCCAAAACATGCTATATGAAGTGGATTAATGATGTGGGCAAAGTGAAGGTTACTCACAGGGTGAAGGTCCCTTTTTCTGTTGATGGCTATGTTGACAAAGTGGAGTGCGATGTTATGCCACTACATGTTTGTCACCTTATTTTGGGGCGTCTGTGGCAACACGATGTTAACGCTCTTCATCATGTACGAACAAATATGTACACTTTTACGCATAAGGGTGAGTTCTATACTATTCTTCCCAAAGATACAAAAGATATACATTGTACCGTTGAAGTGTTTTAAAAAAGACCTACAAGGCATCGGTCAAAAACGAGGACAATTTCCCTTCAAGGGAGGGAGGCTAATGCGACCCTATCTGCTACGGTGGCAACTGACATTTCGAAGGCTGGCCAAGGATAGAAGGAAATATATGTCATACCAGCTAGGCCTCGGGCAAAAAGTATACATGTAGTTATTCAAGATGACACCCGTGCCACCGACAAGGTTCAGATCATACTAGCGAAGGAAGTGAAGCCGACATTCAGGACTCCATGCAAATTTTTGACAGTGGGCAAAATTCATCTAAAGATAAATTGAAGTCAGGTTATTGTGTGCTCTTTTTATTTCTAGGTTTAGTAGTGCGTGCGTGTACTAGCTACATGCCTATCCAAGTATTTAATTATACTATGTATAGTAGTACATGGGCTGTTCGATGTAATTAGACTAGTACTTTGTTTAGGTGTTTTGTTTGGTTCAGCTTGAGCTGACGTTTTGGTTTAGGAGTCTGGGTCTAGGTCTATCTGGTCGGCCATATAAAAGGTCGGGGCGTAGCCCTTGTATCGACAGTTTTTTTGGATGGGAGTTAAACAAGAAAAATCGCCAGGTGATGGCAGCCAAAATCTGTGCGTAGTTGAGTTGAAGGCCGATTTGATTTTGTGCTTCTTGGCGAGAAGATTGGGAGAGATTGCTTCTAATTTTCTGTTGATTCTATAAGGATTGCCCACATGATTCCTCAAACGAGGAGGGTTTGCGTGTAGTTCTTGCTGGTTTGCATCTACAGATTGTAGGCCTGCTATTTCTAATTCCTAGACTGTTCTTTTTTTGCTGCTGATTGATTAGTGAAGATCAGAGATTGTGATTGTTGCAACTGGGTTAGTACCGTGACAGATCGGGGAAAGTTATTCGCACCATCGTTTCTCTATCAAAGGGCGCATCACTCTCCGCTCTCGTTGCTATGCATCTCCATAGATAGATCTTGCGTGTGCGTAGAATTTTTTTGTTTCCCTTGCAAAGTTCCTCAAGAGTGGCTTTCGATCCAGGTATATGCGTAGATGATATGCACGAGTAGAACACAAAGAGTTGTCGGCGGTGATAGTCATACTGCTTACCACCAACGTCTTAATTTGATTCGGCGGTACTGTAGAATGAAGCGTCCCGGACCAACCTTACATGTCCACACACATGAGAGTTCCACCAACTGACATTGCATAAAAAGTGGCTTGCGGGTGTCTGTTTCTCCTACTTTAGTTGAATCAAATTTGACTACGACCGATCCTTGAAGAAGGTCAAAATAGCAAACTTGATAATCACCGAGGGAGTCCTGGACTAAGGGGTCCTCGGGCGTCTGGCCTATTAGCCATGGGTCGGACTGATGGGCTGTGAAGATACGAAGATCGAAGACTGCACCCTTGTCCGGATGGGACTCTCCTTGGCGTGGAAGGCAAGCTTGGCGACCGAATATGTAGATTCCTTTCTTTGTAACCGACCTTATGTAACCCTAGATCCTCTCGGTGTCTATATAAACCGGAGGACTTAGTCCGGATAGAGGAGACTCATTATCATTACCATACAAGCTAGACCTCTAGGGTTTAGCCATTATGATCTCGAGGTAGATCAACTCTCGTAACACTCATATTCGTCAATATCAATGAAGTAGGACGTAGGGTATTACCTCCATAGAGAGGGCCCGAACCTAGGTAAAACATCGTGTCCCTTGTCTCCTGTTACCATCGTGTAACACCCTCGATGCGGCTATATCTCCCACGTGTCGAAGCACGACTTAGAGGCATAACCGCATTGAAAGCAATGTCGCAAGTGAGGTAATCTTCACAACAACCCATGTAATACATAAGGGAAAAGAGATAACATAGTTGGCTTACACTCGCCACGTCACACAATAGCATAAATATCATTACATTCATCCAATTACACTCAAGGTCCGACTACGGAACCAAAATGAAGATAAACCCCAAATGCAACATAGTCCCCGATTGCCCCAACTGGGCACCACTATTGATCGTCTGGAAAGGAAACGTAGTATCGTCCTGAGTCCTCATCGAACTCCCACTTGAGCTCAGTCGAATCACCTGGAGCAGTATCATCGGTTCCTGCATCTGGTTTTTTGAAGGAATCTGTGAGTCACGGGGACTCAGCAATCTCACACCCTCGCGATCAAGACTATTTAAGCTTATAGGAAGGGTAAAAGGTATGAAGTGGAGCTGCAACAAGCGACTAGCATATATGGTGGCTAACATACGCAAATGAGAGCGAGAAGAGAAGGCAAAGGCACGATCGAAGAACTATGATCAAGAAGTGATCCTACAACAACCTACATTCAAGAATAACACGAGACCGTGTTCTCTTCCCGGACTCCGCCGAAAAGAGACCATCACGGCCACACACTCTATTGATTCATTTTAATTAAGTTAAGCTTAAGGTTATCTACAACCGGACATTAACAAATTCCCATCTGCCCATAACCGCAGGCACGGCTTTTGAAAGATCAAATCCCTGTAGGGGTGTCCCAACTTAGCCCATCACAAGCTCTCACGGTCAACGAAGGATATTCCTTCTCCCAAGACAATCCGATCAGACTTGGCATCCCGGTTACAAGACATCTCGACAATGGTAAAACAAGTCCAGCAAGACCACCCGCTATGCCGACAAATCCCAATAGGAGCTGCACATATCTCATCCTTAGGGCACACCGGATGAACACTACGTACAACTAAAACCAACCCTCAAGTTTCCCCGAGGTGGCGCTGCAAGTGGCTCTGTTTTGGACCAACACTGAGAGGAGCACTGGCCCGGGGGGTTTAATAAAGATGACCCTCGGGCTCCTGAAACCCAAGGGAAAAAGAGGCTAGGTGGCGAATGGTAAAACCAAGGTTGGGCCTTGCTGGAGGAGTTTTATTCAAGGCGAACTGTCAAGGGGTTCCCATTATAACCCAACCGTGTAAGGAACGCAAAATCAAGGAACATAACACCGGTATGATGAAAACTAGGACGGAAAGAGTGGAACAAAACACCAGGCATAAGGCCGAGCCTTCCACCCTTTACCAAGTATATAGGTGCATTAAAGTAGACAAGGCATAATAATGATATCCCAACAATATACATGTTCCAACAAGGAACAAACTCCAATCTTCACCCGCAACTAGCAACGCTATAAGAGGGGCTAAGCAAAGTGGCAACATAGCCAAACAACGGTTTGCTAGGACAAGGTGGGTTAGAGGTTTGACATGGCAATATGGGAGGCATGATAAGCAAGTGGTAGGCATCGTAGCATAGGCATAGCAAAAGAGGGAGCATCTAGCAAGCAAAGATAGAAGTGATTTCAAGGGTATGGTCATCTTGCCTGCAAAGTTCTCTGAGTTGACTTGATCCTTGTAAGCGTACTCAACAGGCTCCTTGATCATGTACTCGTCTCTCGGCTCAACCCAAAGCAAAATACAAGCAAAGGGAGAACACAATCAAACACGTGCAATGCACAAGCAACATGATGCAAAACATGTCATGAGATGCAGGATGCGGTATGCGGTGCATATGCATGATTTGGAAAGGAATGATTGAACCTGGCCTCAACTTGGAAAACTAAGAGTGCCACTGGAAAGAGGAGTTGATTTCGGTCGAAATTGATATAAAGATCACTGGAATCGGATGCACGGTTACCGGTCTGCGATTAAGAGCACGAGGCCATCTAAATGCATCAAGAACAACATGCTACCGCACTCTAACATAGCAACAAAATACATGGCAGGGATCCACTCAATATGCTTGACAAAAGATGAACACTAAGCTACGACTAATTCACTCAATAGCAGGTTCGAACAAGCATGGCAAAAGTGCAAATGATATCAGGTTACAGACTTAGTGAAATAAACAGCATGTCAGGAATTTAACATCAGGAAGCAATGTTTAGAGCAAGATAACAACATGCTACAGGAACATATCATGGCAAAGCAAGGCATGGAATGAAGCTACTCAAAGCATACAACGAAAGTCCCTTACTGACCATAAGCCAAAAGGGATCAGAAAATACAATTGCAACCACATGAACATAGCAATTATCGTTAATAGATTCAGACTTAGTGAAAAACTGGAACATGGCAAAACAGATATCAAGTAGGCATGTTTACGAGCTCGATGCACTCACTACGAGGCAAGACATGACAAACTAAGCATACACCCAGCAAGTAGACATGGCATAGAAGCTAGACATGGCAAGAAAAACAACATAGCATGCATGGATCAACTACAATAAGCTCGGCAAAATTGCTAAACATGTTAACATTCTGCCAGGAACATTTTATAGCAAAAGTAGAGCTCGATTGACTCAAGCTAGGTTGATCCATAAATGCAAATAAAGACATGGATGGATAGATCACCACAATATCTACAAAACATCCTTACTGATCATGCTCAAAAGAGGCACGGATCACTAGGTATCAACATGAACACATGGCATAAAAATAATGACATGGCAGAGACTTGGAATATTTCTAAGTCCCTGAAATCAGCAACATTAAGTAAGCTACTTTGCATGATTGTGCTAGTCACCACAGAGATCACAAAAATACATGGCACACCCTGTAAAGATGGTATGGCATACTTCCAAACACGTGTAGAGCTCAAGTTCATAGAATGCACACATTAATCATGGCAAAAATGACAAAAGTGCATTTGCTGATAATACTCTGAAACTAACATCACATAGCCCTCTTCCAACAGCATTTAGGTCATCAAGATGAGCTCAAATGAAAATGATGCAATGAGATGAAATGAAGTACTCATTGAGACGAACATTTCGATATGCTACACGCGCGAATCGGAACAACAGGTGCAAAGTTATGGCATGACAAAGATAGCAAAATAATTAGGGTTTCAGGGAGAAAGTCAACCCCTCGTTCAGATCCAGATCGGGGGCAGCGCGTGGATCGAGGATGCTCGTCGGAGTCGCCTGTTCGCTGGAGTTCAAAGGTGGCCGAAGCTTCGATGGGGACTTGCCGGACTTGGCGCTCGTCGGAGAGGAGAGGAAGGAGTTGCAGGGCGGCGAGGTGCGGTCGGTGGCGGCGCCGGAGCAGCGAGCCGAGGCGGCGGCGCGCCTTCCGGAGCTCGTCGGCGACGAGGGCAGCGAGGTCGGCGGCGGCCGACGACGACCTGGGCGGCAGAGACGGCGGAAGGAGGCGGCGGGATGCGGGCGATGATGAGGCGGCGGGGCGCGACCTGGATGGGCCTCAGGGGGCCGCGCGCGGGCCTCCTGGGTTTCGGCGGCGGCGGGGATAGGCCGGGACACGTGGCGCCCGGCGATTGGTGGGGAGCGGCGAGGCTGGGTGTGTCCGGCGCCGGCGGACACGTCCGGCGCGCGGAGGGCGGATTTTTAGGGTTTTGAGGAGGGAGAGATCCAAAAATCGGGGGGAGGTCTTTATATAGAGGTAGAGGGATCTAGGAGGCTCCAAATTGAGCATGGTTTGCGGCCACGCGATCGTGGTCGAATGAACTAGGTGATGGAGGAGGTTTAGGTGGGTTTTGGGCCACTTTGGAGGGGTGTTGGGCTGCAACACACACGAGGCCTTTTCGGTCCCTCGGTTAACCATTGGAGTATCAAACGAAGTCCAAATGGCACGCAACTTGATAGGCGGTCTACCAGTAGTAAACCAAGGCCACTTGACAAGTCTCGGTTCGATCCGAAAACGTTTAACACCCGCACATGAAAAGAGATAGAAAGGGACACCGGAGGACATAGGAGCGCTGGAATGCAAAACGGACAACGGGGAAAATGCTCGGATGCATGAGACGAACACTTATGCAAATGCAATGCACATGATGGCATGATATGAGATGCACGACAAGGACAAAATCACACGAAGAAAAAAACCCGACAACGAGGAAATAACATAACTTAGTGCCGGAAATGGCAAGAGTTGGAATACAAATATGGCAAGTTACATACGGGGTGTTACACATCGACCTTAGACGCATAGTTCGGGACCCCCTACCCGAGATCCGCCGGTTTTGACACCGACATTGGTGCTTTCATTGAGAGTTCCTCTATGCTGTCGCTAAAAGGTTTGATGGCCCCTTCAATCGTCAATAATGATGTCGTCCAAGGAGAAACTTTCCTCCCCGGACAGATCTTCGTGTTCGGCGGCTTTGCACTGCGGGCCAATTCGCTTGGCCATCTGGAGCAGATCGAAAGCTACGCCCCTGGCCATCAGGTCAGATTTGGGAGCTTGAACTACGTTGCGGACATCCGTGGAGACTTGATCTTCGTCGGATTCGAGACCGCAATAGCCGCTCCCGGTCACCCCGATGATCATGACCTAAATATGTCATCTGGACGCATCCAGGAGATGGCTCCTGTATCCGCTCCGGCCCTAGATCCGGAGCAAGCTGCGCCATCCAAGGACGGGAGGATCAACCCCACCACGAAGGCCATAGATTCCACGGCGTTGGAGCCGCACATAGATTTAACCTCTCACGACGTCTTTGTCAGCAGAACTCCGGACTCGTCTCCGGCCATAAGTTTCGAACCACGTGAGCCCACGGACGCCGAGCTTGATCGCTTATCGATCTTCGAATTCAGTGCCGCAGACATCTTCCAGCACTCGCCTTTGGGAGATGTGCTAAACTCATTAAAGAACCTGTCCTTGGTGGAGGACTCACAGCCGAACTATATCCAGCTCGAACTAGGGGCTGACAGTGGAGAATTTTGCTTCCCACCCGCCACCCACTTCATATCCACAGTCGAGGATTTGACCGACGAACTTGATTACGACTCCGAGGACATCGACGGTATAGATGACGATGCCGGAGAAGAAGAGGCCCAGAACCCGCCGTTCACCGGACGCTGGACGGTCACTTCCTCGTACGATGTATACATGGTGGATGCACCAAAGGAGAACGGCGGCGATGACAAGGAAGATCTAGTTGAGGATAAACCTTCCAAAATACAATCCAAGTGTCGGGGTCAGCGGCGCCGCTCTAAGTCACGCCGCAGTAAAGACAGCAACACCGGCACACGAGAAGATAACACTCCGGAGGGTGCCGAAGACAATGAAGACCCCGTTGAAACAGCTAATGAACAATATGAACGGGAAGATGGGTAGGTTAGCCCTGGTAAGCAGGCCACGCACGAAGACTCAGAGGACGGAAGTTATCTTCCGCTCTCCGAGGATGACGTGAGCCTCGGCACCGACGATTTCATCGTGCCTGAGGAGCCTCTTGAGCAGGAGCGCTTTAAGCGCCAGCTAATTGCCACTTCAAGGAGCCTGAAAAAGAAGCAGCAGTAGCTTCAAGCTGACCAAGATCTACTCAATGATAAATGGACCGATGTCCTAGCAGCCGTAGAGTACGGCCTCAAGCGCCCAACCAAAAGCTACCCAAAGCGCAAATTGCTACCTCAGTTCGATGAGGAGGCGCCAAAATACATACCTCCATTGTACAAAGCGGCCGACTGACCACCACGTGGTCGGGACAAAACAGCAACTCACGCCGAACACCAGCCAGCCCCGCCTCATCGCACAAGTAGAGGTAAATTAGCCCGCTGTCATACATACACTACAAAAAATACACTTCCGTGATGATACATGTTTGTCACAGTAGGTTGCATTTTCTGTCATGCATGTACATCCATGACAATTGTATGACAGAATCAAGATAGTCATACCTGTGCTGTCATAGAAGTGTTCCATGCATTACCAAAATTATCATCACAGAAGTGTCCACTTCCATGACGATAAATCCCGCGTCACAGAAGTGCTTTCATCAAGGGTAACCGACACGTGGCATCCACCGTAACGGAACACCGCTAAGCTATCGGGTCGGGTTTTGGATCCAAGAACCCGTTAACAGCCCCGACCAATGGGATTTTCCACGTGTAAAATCATCATTGGCTGGAGGAAACACGTGTCGGCTCATCGTTGGGACAGATGTCATCCACTCATTGGACAGAAGGCACCTATGATACGTCGACACGTGGCACGGCCCAACAAAGGCCCATTCATGTGAAAAGGCCGGCCCGTTTGACTTGGTCAAAAGGTGGCGGGCCGGCCCATGTAAAGCCTGTTAACAGCCTGTTCGCATATAGCCCATTTACAGCCCACTAACCCAAGGCCCATTACGCCCTATCCGAATTAGGCCCAGTAGCGTCATCTGGGGCACCCAATATGATTCCAGCCCGTTTTCACTTCTGGCCCATGTATGGCCCATGACGTCTTTCGGCCCATATGAGGCCCTATGTAACTCTTGGCCTATTAACGGCCCGTGGTGAAACTGACCCGTAATGAACAGTGTATCACTTTACACCCATTAACGGCCCGTGGTGAAACTGGCCCGTAATGAACAATGTATCACTTTATACCCATTAACGGCCCGTTATTCCGTTGGGCCGTTTCCAGCCCATGTTATCTTTCGGCCTTCTCAGAGCCCATTTATTCTTGGGCTCATTTCAAGCATTCGTTTACTTACGGCCTGTTACTGTCATTTTCTGCTTGTGGGCCAAATTCAGCCCATGGTTACAGTCGCCCATTTGTGGTCCGTTAATACGTTGGGCCGTTTTCATAGCGTCATCAAATACGGCCTATTAATGATGGCCCGTTATGGTCGGCCCATGAACGGACGATTCCAACTCTAGCCCGTTTATGGCCATAATGCGACCTGTTATTGGCCCATGTTTGGCCAATCGATCATACTGCCCGTATAAGGCCCATTGATGATACGACCCGTAGAAGGCCCATTGTTTCTACGGCCCGTAGAAGTCCCATTGTTTCTACAGCCCATAGAAGGCCTACTGTTTCTATGGCCCGTAGAAGGCCCACTGTTTCTACGGCCCGTAGGAGGCCCAGTGTCACTACATTAAATATTAGCCCATGGTTATTGTGGCCTAGTTTTAAAAAATAGGTTATTGCAGCCACTAGAAAACCGCGGAAAAAGAACTGCAATGACTACAAGCAAACAAATAAACAAGACAACAAGGAAATAAATAAGCAAGCAACTTACGCTAGGCTATCACGGCTATCACACATATTACATCCACTGGGCATCAAAGTTCGCCACCAATGCAAATAAACGCGCCGACAAAAGAATATACAAAACTGAGAGCACTTCAGAAGGCACTAGGCCTGGCCAGGTCGGGCCCCCCAAACAGCTGAAGAAGCTGAGTAGACCTCAGTTGTGTCAACGATATATGCATCAACACTAGATTTAAGGCATGATGGTGCGCACAGCAGTCCTCTGACATCTTCATTGCATCTTTGACTTCAAGTCGGAGCTGAGCTGAAGCAAGCCTTTCTGCTTTAAGTTGAGACTGAAGAAGTCGAACTGATTGAGGTAGCGACTGCATAGAGGTTGTCTCACACCTGCTGGTGAGTAGCTTCAACTCACTGTCTTCATCAAGACAGGACCTTGGGGTCATCTCGCTGTCCTCTAGATGGTTTGGCTCACTATATTCCCTAAAGTTCTGCCTGGCGTAAGAGATACGAGTCTGAAAGAGAAACAAGGAGACACGTAACATGTTTCACAATTATATAAGCAAATAAATGGATTTGTTCTGCATAAGGAACATGTTTTTACAACTACAATTTGAAACTAGTAGTTGTTGCAAACATCCAATGAGATGTAAACAGCAAAGCAAACAGCAATGCAGGAAATGATGCCTATCCAAATCTATACTAGAACAAAGTTTGAAGGCTTGAGAAGGATGAACTTACATTACATGTTAACACGAGATGGACAAAGCCCTTCTCCATGTTGATGGAAGGATAATTCAATAAATTCCCCAAAGAAAATTCTTTATAAGCGTTGCCATTATTCTACATTTTGCAAAGAGTAAATATAGATCAAATAATATTGGAAGAAACAGAGGATAATCAAGCTCAGGTGCAGACTGATGATACATAATCAAATAGCAATTAATTAAGTACATCATTACAAGGCAAAAGGTAGAGAGGTACTGACAAGAGCAATGCAGAGCCCATTATTGTTTTGAGATCGTATGATCCTTTGAGCATGGAGATTCATTTGAAATTAGTTTTCATACTAGAGAGAAGGTAAGGCACAAGCAGAAATTTAGGAGTTCAAATTTTGAATTGATATCATAGATAGTACCTGACGCTGGGCTCCCAGCAGTTCTAATAGGGGTTTGGCCACTGGAGTAGGGGTAAAGTGTGGTACAGTTGGGCCTGTGTTTTCTGTGGCTGCTGATCTATCTGATTTAATAGGTATCACTACCTTTTCCAAATACCTAGTTTGTACTCCTTGAGGATCTACACTCACCCTCTTCCTTTTGGACATCTATTACGAAAGAACAACATTTGACTGGAAAAACATAGTGTGACGACACATGGAATAGCTACAGAAAATGGATAGGTATGGCATATACTCATATATGATGCTTAAACTAAGCAGATGGTGTAACAAAGTAGAAGTAATGCTAGAGGTCAGATGCAAAATATGTGCGACCAATACAACTTTGCAATGTTAGAGAAAGCACCTTGATGGGTGAATAAGATAGGCCATCCTCCACCATGCCAAGTTTGTTAGCTAGTGGATCGTTCCACAATATTCCTCTCGTGCGCCCATTCTGATATTCATTTTGATAATGTTCAATATCTGACATGCATGAAAACATAAAAACAAGTGAGATTTTCTTTGTAATGCAGAAGTGATTCTAATCCAATAATGCCTCCCTGTAAACCCCTTTGTGCTATCTCTGCAATTCTTTTAAAAGATGACATGCATGCTATAATTTGTTGTGTGCATTAATATAATGTGGCCTACTACTCAAAATATGAGAGCTCCAGAAGTGATGACACTTCGCAGATGATAGCTTCAACATATGGTAAAGAAGAACAGTCGACCTGACCTGACAGATTCAAAATATACTAAGGGAGAACAACTCGACCTGACCAGTCGATCGCAAGAGAAGAGTATCATCTTAAAGAAGAGCAGAAGAGCAAGCAGATTGAAGATATTACAAGTCTTTCAATACAATGTCGGTTGGCCACCCATGATGAACCAAAGCGCATAGAGAAATACTATTCTTTCTGGTCTCTCCATATGTGGCTCACATGCATTTCGAAACTAAAGTAGGAACATTTAGCTAACCAATTAAACATCTCTCAGTTTTACTAATATCAATAATAATATCAGATATGAATTTGTACAACGAAGCTTGTTTAGCTCGATGGGTGGAGCAGTGCTATTACGACACAAACCACGTAGGCTGATTGTGGTCATCATAAAATGGGGAAAACATAAGCATGATGAGTACAATGTTGACCATGGCAGTGGGATGGCAGATCTGAAACTGCAAACCGCGCAAAGGGTAGTTAGCAACCAATGTTTGCTTTGAAATAACAACTAAGATTTGGTATGGACAAGAAAGTGCGGTCAACAAGTGACAAATAAATGCAATTATGTTGTCTCTCTATATGTCGCGACATGCATTTGGAAACTCAAGTGGGACCTTTAGCTAACCAATTAAATGTGTCGGTTAACTAATATCAGTATCATATCACGATCATATTTGAACAACTAAGCTTTCGAATTCTGAGTGTTGTGTTGTTTAGCTTGAAGGGTGGAGTAATGCTAGTACGACAGAAAGCACCTACGTAGATCATAGTAGAGTAGATAAAAGGGGAAAACCCTACGCATCAAGAGAAAAATCACGAAAGTGGAACTAGCTGGACCAGTGGGTGGCGCACATTCTTTTCGAAATGAATATGGGAACATTAGGTGACCAATTAAACATTCTCGGTTTTAGTGATATGAGCATCATATCAGATTCGTATTTCAACACGTAAGCTTTGGGTTGAGGTCTTGAGGAGTAGTGCTAGCACGACATGAAGCACCTACGATGATGGTAGTGAATATAAAGGGGGGAAACCATAAGCTTTACGAGTATAGTGCCCGTGCCATGGCGGATCTGAAGGTGCAAACCGGACAAAGCTACTTCGCAACCAATGTTTGCTTTCAACTAGCCACTACGATTTGGTACGGACAAGAAAAGTACAGTAAACAAATTACGATCTATTTTTCGGGTGAGATCAATAACTTAAGCACATATGGAAGAGTACCACCTCTCTTGCAATGCCGTGTAGGGCTATGCTGATACGTTGAGGGTCCTGCGAGTGCGATGGCTGTCGGCGGCGGGGAAGAAGACTTTAGACGGCAGACGGCCGGGTCGGGGGATATATCCTGTTGCCGTGGACGAGGCGATCGTAGGAGCGGCAATGGTGAGGTGGACGATGGCGCCGATGAAGTGAGAGGAGGCGATGAAAGGATCCTGGTCCAGCGCCGTGGATGAGAGACGTCCATCTCTTGCATTGGACGGCGGGGTAGGGGTAGCGGCTTCGACAAGGTGGAGGATGGGGTGGCGGACGGAGGAGGCTGGCCGCAGTGTGGAGGTTGTCGTGCCGCCGATGGTGTATGAATGGGGAAATGGAGGGGAGGGGGGATCTCAAACTTTGGTACGCGCTTCTCTGAAATGGGAGAAAGTTACGAACTTATCCCCCGTTTAAAATTTTGGACATCACGTCGGTTGGGGATAGGACGGTAATCTCGCATCTCCCAAATATTTGCCGGTAACTATTTCAGGTGAGGAGACGGTGTTTTGCCGCCCACGGTTGGCGCCCACGGTGTATGAACGGGCTGATAGGTAGGGCGGTTGTGTCACGTCTGATGGAAGTTACACATCTGCCCCTATTTAAAATATTAGCCTACATCGATTTCGGACGAGGAGGGTTTGTTTTGCCGCCCACCGTGTATGAATTGGGAAATGGAGGAAGAGACACATGTATTTCGGATGAGCTTGAATCAAATGTGTTTGGCCACCCACGTTTGGCGCCCACCGTGTCTGAATGGGCTCAGAGGTCATCGTGTCACGTCTGATTGAAGTTACTAGTCTACCCCTATCGACAGCAGTGTAAATCCGGTTGATAAGGATGTCAAGTGTTAGGGGTAGACAATAATTTCCATCTCGCAAACACTTGCTTCGGGCAGCCCACAAATTATAGTGGGTGTTTAGCCGCTTCGTTCAAAACTTGGGAGAATTAGCATTCACGTTTGCCATGGGACCTGGCAAACTAAATTCAAATCCAATTTGTATTCGATTACGAATATCCACAGATAATTATATGTTTTGTTATTTATTTCTTAAAAACCACAACAAAGATTTATTCCACCTTTATATATGATTATGATTTAGAAATGTCGTGATCTTCGAATTCAGTAGGTTAGATACACTCTGAGTCAAATAGTTATTTCATCCAATACAATATGCTCACACGAAAAACAGTTCACCTTATGTCAATCATACAAGTACCGAGGATTACCTCGCCTAAAAAATTCAGATCATTACAACACATGGACAACATAGGGGGTCTTGCAACATAATCCATTCAGAGACATGACACAACATGAAAGTACAATAATCTAATGACAATTTCAACTGGTATCTAAAGAAGAACCGGGATTACCTTGGGCTTCAGATAGCAGAAACAGCAGGACCTCCTCCGTGTTCAAATGCAGCATTCTTACTTCCTCCAATTCTTGGGTTGCTTGCATAATGCGTGCCGCTAATTTCGTAATTTCCAGCCTCAAGATAAAGATTGCCTCATTCATGGCAGCCACACCATCTCTTTCTGCCTCTAGTAGAGCCTCAAGCACAATAATATATGTGCTCAGACTGCTCTTTGGCGGTGTTGCCTCTGAGCTGCTACCATCTGGTAACATGGATGGCGCACTGCTTCCACAAATAGATTTTGGGGTTGTACATGGTGTCCTAGTGTGAACGGCATCCTGAAAGGTTTCCGCTGGACGTCAGTAAGAGATAGTTATCGTATGATCTAGGCAGTAAGCTTACATGGTAAATGATGGATGAATTATTGCCGAGCATGGCAAAGTATATTTAAATGGTTCGAAGCACCATCAGCCGAAAAGAAATTAAAATGGTAAGATGAAACTAGGGATGTAAGTGGCAAATAAACGACATCCGCCAGTCCCATCTAGTTAGTTTTTGCTACCTCCCTAGTTCATTTTCCTCAAAAAACAAAAACTCTTTTGAACTATCATACCACTAGTGGACTTTAATCGGGATTAAACGGGACCCAGTTGACATCCCTAGTTGAAAGGGAGTGTACAACCGCTATATTTAAGTTGCGAAGGCATCTAAGCAGTTGAAATAATCTAAGAAAGCACTTAATAGTGTGGCCTCATATAAACTACGAAGACAGTCTTGTGATGAAGTTGAGAGGAAAAGTTAAGGACTCAAATGAAATAGGCATGCATTTCTTTACGATAGTACAGCAGGCACTGCTGACATATTGGCCAACTCAGGTATAGCGTAACAACAAATAAGCATTCGAATCAAGCAATACAACAAAGCAGACAACTGAACTATTTGTAATTCGGTAGGATTACACATTGAGGGCACAAGCCAAGAAAGCAGCCCACTCGCATTACATTTCACATGTACTAAAACACACTGGCTTACCATATGTTGCTGTGAAGCCTAGCTGCTGTTGCAATGTTCTTTGAAGATATCGTCAGCATCCTGTGGTTGCAAATCTAGTTGTTGTAGTTTATTCTGCACCATCTATTTAGGTAAAATTAATTTTAATCACATGCACTGGTCTGAATTGATCATCAATGGCTCATCTAAACTAATGAAAGAAGGGTGTGTGTATACACGACAATATATCTACTTCCCTCTATTTTTATGCTTGTTCGAGGTGCCAGCCCCAAAAGAACAAATATTTTGCTTGATGGGGTTGGCAGCTCCATAATTAATAGAAGCATCAAATTAGTCATGCAACTTGGGAAGATCAAGAACACACAAACAAGTAATGAACAGAGGATCGGAGCAGTGATGTAATAGCTAGCATCAGAAAATGTAGGGTAAAACAAACAAAAAGCAGCGGAACCACATGCTAGTTTGTTGATGTGTAATTAAGCATAGAGAACATTAAGCAGCATGATGGAACCAACAGGTGGCATCAGAACAAAACTAAAGCATATTAACTATATGTGCACTAGTATGTAATTTAGCACACGTAACATGTTCACTGCTAGAAGTATGGCCCTACAGGTGCAAGCAGAATAACACGTCTCATGAAAAACTAAATGATGCCCTGAAGAAATTCAAAGGTGCGGTGCTCATGCTAGGAAAGTGAACGTAGGCGCCGGTCGTTGGATAATAGTACCTGATTCTCGGTGGCGTATGGGAATCGTTGTCATACTTGATAGCTAAGGATCATCGATGGTGCTCATGTTGCGGTTGAGTTTGGGCCGGCTATCACTGTCGCTGAAGCGGCTCCGGTGCTATGGTTGCGGCGCCTGTTGACATATAAGAAAGCTCATCTGTGGTAAGTGAACAGTTGCATGATAAAGAGAAAAACCGAAGGAGTACAAATCAAAATAACCTGATGAGGCTGCGGCGTCGGTAAAGCAGGGCCGGTGGAGTTGAATATGGCGTCCGTGGAGTGGGTCCGGTGCAGTGGACGAAGGCTTCGGCGGGCGCGTTGTACAGTGCTTTCGGTGAGGTGGATCTGTTGCGGTGGACGAGGGCTTGTATGAAGGGCCAACGAAGGGGCGGACGAGGGAGTCAGTGAAGGGCCTACGCTGTGGTGGATGAGGGCGCCGGTTAAGCAGATTCGGTGCGGTGGACCATGATGGCGGTCAAGGAGATCTGGAGCGGTGGACAAGCCAGTCGCTGAAGCGGCTCCGATGAAGTGGTGAGTTGGCAGTTGGGGGTTCCAAGGTGCGGAAGGTAGATCCGGCGGGGTGTGAGGTCCACCGCTGCGGCGGAGGACTAGATTCGGCGGCTTGCCGTAGTTGGGGGGGTCGGGGAGGGTAAGGGGAGGGGCTCTAGGGAAGAATGTTGGGGGCAAAGAGGGGAAAACAATGGAGTTACCAAAGCAGCCCTTTTCCGTTCATGTGGTAGGGGTAAAACAGGAATATCGTAGTGCTAAACTTTCGGGTGCGTGATATTTCGATGTGAGCGAGAAGTTTGAAAGCTTTTGGCGCCTCAAATTATAAGTATTCTGCTCTCATACAGCCGACTATGATATCATGGCCGACAATTTGTTTGTTTTGCACGCAAAAAAAATGTGCAAGTTTTGAAAATCAATGTCTCCAACTCGAAACTTAGATTGTCCATTCAATTCAAATATGGATCATTGAGCTACTACAAGAAAATACCATCATACGGTCCAATTCAAATGAAGTTCCAAATGTGTTTATCCTAAATATGATGACAAAAGCAAAAATGTGTATGTGTATGAATAAAGTGGATGATTATAAAATTTGAACACGCACGTATGTGTATATCTCTAGGTTTGATATATGAATTTGAAATCACGAAATCCTGGCTTAAAAAATGTACCTCCATTTAAATGAATTATAAAAGCTAATGATGGAGTTGAATTCCAAAATTCCAATCTTAGGTTTGTAATTCTGGTACATCAAGGTATATCACGCATGTTCAAAAGTATCGTTATCTCATAGTACAAACTATGAAACAAATTGATCAACCATGAGTGCACAATATCTCAATTACGCTAAAGTCCCTCAAATATAGACGCCTCACTCTTTATCTGAAGTCACCCCCACCACACACACACACACACACATAGAGAAGTCGTTCTCTCCCCCAAACACCAACACACGAGCACATTAACACCCCTCTCTCTTGTAAAGTCCGGACCCCAACATAGGTCTCTATCACTTTGTCTCTCGGGCATGCACACATCTCTTCCCTTACTCTCTAGGTCTCCTGCTATCTCTCTTACCAAAGCACATGCACTATGTAGAGTGTATATTTCCCATACACACAAAACGTCGCCCCAAACGTCTATCTCCCTAGTTATGTGGTTCTCGCGCACTCACCTCACACACCACCCCCACTGCAAACAAGCACACTTTGTCTCCTTGTGCACCACTCTCCTCTTTCTATCTCTCCCACATGCGGACCCGCCCCAGCTCCTTCCCTGTATACATATATGTCGTGACTCTTTGCATAGCTCCCTAATGTATAATCGTTCTCAATTTCGCACATTGTTCTCTACACCATCTATTCTAGATCTCTCATGAAGTCCCTATCACACACACGATGACTTGTTTCCCTTGCGTCTCCGTTCATAGGCCAATTTCGGACAACATCAACATTGTCTCCCTATCTATACGCCATTTATGGACACAAACGACCCCTCTCGCCCCCTCTCTTCCTCTCTCTCTCTCTCTCCGTCGCTAGCTCTCTCTTTCTCTCGCTCTCACACCCCTCTCCCACACACACACTCGATGTCTCTTCCAAATAGTCTGCTCCCCCCCGCCCGCACCCGTGCTATCTCGCTACTACACATGTCACACCATTCCCCCTTCCCTTATACTAGGTTTACATCATCAGTGGTCTCTCTACTCCACATACACTCTCTCCCTCTCACACACAAACGCGTGCACAAACACACACAGACACGCACAAACACCCATTTATCTGGATCCTCATCTCTCCTCATGTCCGCATGTGTATCTCACACACTCACTCTCTAATTATGTATATGTGTCTCCACGTTACACAACACAAAGCCCCATGTACATGTCTCTCTCTATCCTCCACACACATAGACACAAAGAATCTATTATCATTGCCTCAGTCTCTAACATATCACACACGCACTCTCTCTCTCTCTCACACACACAAACACGCTCAACAAGGGTTTCCCCATGAATAACTTACCGTCTATTCATCAACAGTCGTGGCAGTACGGTGAACACGAGATGTGAAAAAGAATAAATCTACACGTGCTTAGACCACCTAGTATGACTACTAGGACTAGAGCAAGCCAAAAAGCACGCCGCCGTCACCCCCTCCTTGTCGGCGACGGGAATATCTTTGTTTTACACAATCAAGAAGTCATTGTGCTAAGGCCCCACATGCCGAGGCGTTGAATAGAATGTAGATGCTAGTTTATGGAAGCAAGTATCGATAATATGTTTGTATCTCCATACTTATATTTTTCTCTTATAAAAAACCGAGTTGGTGATGATGGTACGTGTGCCATCTTGCAATATAGACCGTCCGATCTATATCTGACGGATGGAAATTAAACTAAAAGATACCCGCACCCCACTCCACATTTGCAGACAAGGCCTTCCCTCGTTCATCCTTATCTCCAACAAACCTCATTGTTGAGCGATTAAGAAAGGAAGCCTCTGGAACAAACTAGCCTGGTGGCCGCTGCCGGCGTCATCAATCCCCATGCCTCCGCTCTGTCCGACCACCAACCACCACCACACCCCACTCCTCTTCACCTTATCTCATATTTCTCGAGATATCATTAGTTTTTACACATGGGATTACTCCCGCAAGGGTCAATCACAACAAGTGTTTTATAAAAAAATGCATCTTGATGTTCCGTGCAATGCACGGATCTTGCTAGTACTCCTACACAAGACTAAGTTGGTGATGCTAGTGTGTCTGCCATCCGTCGTTTCTGACCATTAGATCTACATCTAACAATTGTGAGGTAAGTTGTTGCCTTTTCTCACTAACATCCCACCACTACTAGGGAAAACCCTATACACAGAATCTTAGCAGCAACGCGGCTCAAAAAGGAGCACTGCTGCTAATTAGCAATAGCGCAGGTGTGGAAAACCCGCTACTGACAAGTGCTTAGCAGTAGCGCGCTCGGCGTAACCCACGCTGCTACAAATATGGACCGACAGTGCCCACCCAACTCCATTTAGCAGCAGCGCGGTGCCGCGAGCCGTGCTACTGCTATAGCTGTAGCAGTAGCGCGGTTTTTATAAGGTCGCTACTGCTAATTTTCAAATCAGGCACACTTTTGGTCCCGGTTAGCAGTAGCGCTTGTACCGAAAGCATGCTGCTGCTACTTTCTTAGCAGCAGCACGTTTTACGTCCCACGCTACTGCTAATCTGCACCCACCACCTTTTCCCCACCCGCCCTCCCCCTCCTCTCCCTTTCCCCTACCTCTCCCACTCTCACTCTTCTTCTTCCTCAATACCTCTCCCCCATTACTCTCCCTCTTCCACCTACCTTTCTCTCTCTTCATTACTCCTACCTAACTACACCACCTCCATTAATGCATCTCCTTTTTGTTTTTCCTTCCCCCTCCACTAGTT
>NC_057800.1:319468722-319473366 GCF_018294505.1 Triticum aestivum
CTTTCTCTCTCTTCATTACTCCTACCTAACTACACCACCTCCATTAATGCATCTCCTTTCTCTTTTTCCTTCCCCCTCCACTAGTTGAAGTTGTCTCCTCCCAAATTAGGTAGCTAGGTAGATGTAGCATTTAGTTAAGTGACCTATTTGCCCCCTAACTAGATCTATCTTTGTCAAGAAGAGCTTTGTGCACTTTTGATCTCCCTACATCATCATCTCCACCGTGTGCTCGATCTCGAGATATAGGTGATTAAAATTTCATGCTTTTGCAAAATGGAAATATGTTTATGTGTGTGTGATATGTTTATGGAAATTGTGTGTGGCATGAGTTGATGCCAAATTGTGCTTTTGAGTTGCCTATGTTTTGCCGAAATGTCGATTTATTTCCGTTTCGACGAATTCCGGGCAAACTCTAGATCTATATATGTCCTATTTTTAAGGAAGGTCATGCTGAATTTTTGTATGACTTTGATGCATGCACGCATTTTTATAATCAATTTGTTTATTATTACCGTGCAGAGTTGATGATGGTCAGTGGAACGATGGTGGACAGGTGGTTGCGGTCGGCGGTGCAGGACATGAAAGAAAATAACCGGACAGAGGTTTTATGTCCGTGTCGAAAATGCAAAGGAATAGTTTGGCTCGACCCCCATGACGATGGTCGTGTCGAAGCGCACCTGCTCATGACTGGTTTCATGGATGGCTATACTCGATGGATAATTGAAGATGAGGATGACGATGTTGAGGATGTCGACGGGGCAGGCAATGATGACACGGGGCAAGACAAAGAGATGATCGATAATGGCGGCGGGGAAGAGGCCGGACATGGCGGCGGAGAAGGGGCCGGACATGGCGGCGGAGAAGGGGCCAGACATGGCGGCGGAGAGAACGACATGGACTCCATGCAGCAGAGTTCGTCGGTACTAAGTTCAATCGTGCGGAACCCTCATGTTCAAGCATTGCTTCGCAAGGAGACGAGTATTGAGAGAGCTGCTTCTAGAGAGGAGGCTAAGCTGGAACAACTGGTGGTAGACTCGAACACTCCATTGTATGATGGTTGCAATCCTGAGGTGACCCACTTGAGTTTCACGCTCCAACTCCTGTAGACGAAGGCTAAAAACAAATGGACCGACACTAGCCTCGATAAGCATCTCAAGTACTTAAAGGATGTTCTTCCCGCGGGTAATCTATGTCCTAGTAGTGTTGATGAGGCCAAGTAGATCGTGTGCCCTCTTGATCTGCCACACGTTAGATACCATGCATGCATCAATGATTGCATAATTTATCGGAAGGAGCACGCGGAAAAAACAAGCTGTCCGGTGTGCAATGCTTCTTGATACAAGAAGGCCGGGAAGAAATGTCTCTAGAAAGTGGTATGGTACTTACCGATCACTTCTCGTCTCCATAGGTATTTTGTAGATCCCAAGGAAGCAAAGCTAATGCACTGGCACGCGGAGAGGAAGAAGCCCGACGATGGAGATGATCCGAAGCTGAGACACGTCAAGGATGGAAGCAAGTGGAGAGCGTTGAACAGCTTCTATCGGTATTTTGAATGTGATAGGAACATCGTGCTCGGCGCGTGTACCGATGGCATGAATCTGTTTGGCAACCAGAACACCAACCGTAGCACATGGCCCGTGTTTGTATGGATGTACAACCTCCCCCTAGTTGTGCATGAAATCAAAGTACATTCACATTAGCATGCTTATTCAAGGGCCGAAACAACCAGGAAATAATATTAATTTGTATTTGGGGCTACTTCAAGAGATGTTAGACACGTTATGGAAAACACCGGCCAAGACATGGGACGCCAGCAAAGGCGAGTATTTCAACATGAGAGCTGCGCTGATCACGACAGTGCAGGACTATCTCGGTTAGGGATATGTGGCAGGCCAGGTGTGCCATGGATATTGCGGATGCACGCGGTGCATGGATGATACGACGACTCAGCAGCTAACGTCAAGGAAAGATGGCGGGTCTGGGAAAATCATGTACATGGGGCATCGAAGATGGCTCGAACAGGATGACCCGTGGAGAAACCGTGGAGATCTATTCAATGGTCACGCTGAGCATCGAGGACCTCCACGTAAGCGGAGCGGTGCCGAAATCGATGAGCTGTTGAAAAACTGGAAGGAGTGCCCCGCGCCGGGAAAGACGATGAGAAAGGCGCCGGAGCCGCTGCTGAAGGTATGGAAGACGAGGTCTGTGTTCTGGGACTTGGAGTACTGGCACAAACTTGATACACCTCATTGCCTTGATCAAATGCATATCTGTAAGAATGTCCTTGAGAGCTTGCTCGCAACACTGATGAACATGCCGGATAAGACCAAGGATGGGCCAAAGGCAAGAAAAGACTTGCAAGATTTGAAAATCAGGGAAGATCTGCACATGCCGCCCCGTAAAATGTCAGATGAGACTGAGACGGAGACAGAGGCATGGGAGAAGAAGGGCAAGAAAATAAAGAAAGAGGATTATTGCCCCCCTTCTTGCTTCACCTTAAGTCAGGCTGATATCGATCAATTCTTTAAGTGCCTTACTAGAGTCAAAGTTAGTTCTGGTTACTGTGGCAAGATAAACAGATATCTAGACACGGACAAGAAAAGGTTCAACGGGATGAAGTCCCATGACTGTCATGTGATGATGACGCAGATACTACCTGTTGCCCTTAGAGGGATGATGGACAAGCACGTCCGTGACATGCTTATTGGTCTCTGCAACTTTTTTGACGTAATCTCTCGAAAGTCGATCAGTGTGAAGCAGCTCCGAAGGTTACAGGAAGGGATCGTTGTGATACTAAATGAGCTTGAGATGTACTTCCCGCCCGCGTTCTTTGACGTGATGGTGCATCTGTGTGTCCATAATGTGGATGACATAATAGACCTGGGGCCGTCATTCCTGCACAACACGATGCTGTTTGAGAGGATGAATGGGATCATCAAAGGATTCGTTCGTAACATGTCCCGTCCGGATGTAAGCATCGTCCAGGGCTATGTGACACAAGAGTGCATCTCTTTCTGTGAGATTTTTCTATATGGCGCAGACCTGCCGCCTGGTGTTAGTGTTGGTTTGCCCGTTAACAAGCATGATGGGAGGCTCGAAGGAGAAGGTCACTGCAACGGTCGCAGGAAACTGCACGTGGCATACTCAGATCGAGGCAACGACTTTTACAGAGCAAACTTGGTAGTGCTACAACACCTAGACGAGGTAGATCCTTTCATGGCACTGCACAAAGATATTATCGCAAAGAAGTATCGTGACTGGGGGGTATGCAGGACGGACGCCGAAGTTACTAGAGAGCACAACTCCACTTTCCTGCATTGGTTCAAAGAGCATATTATTGCTAATCCCCCGGAGGAGGGCTCTAAGGACGGATTGCTCATATACGCCTTAGCACATGGCCCCTCGCCCAACCTCGTAACCTATCAGGCATATGATATCAACGGATACACGTTCTACACGGATGCCAAAGATATGGACAGTGATGATTAGAACTCAGGGGTGACGATGGAATGCATGACCGGCAGTGACAACGGCGCAACTAAACAATTTTATGGAAGGGTCGAGGAGATCTGGGAGCTTGACTACTCTGGACTGCACAACACGATGATGTTCCGTGTCAGATGGGCTAAGAATGTCGAAAGAGAAAACTGGATTTTCACTACCATGACTATACCCGACGCCAAGAGCGCTACCGTGAATGCTATCGCCAAAAACGAGCCATGGGTACACGCTAAGCACGTGACACAATGCTTCTTCATAACCGACCCATGCAATCCCAGTCGTGTTGTCGTGAGGAGAGGCAAAAGGAACATCATTGGAATGGATGAAGTCGCCAATGAGGAAAACTATGATCAGTACGGCAACCCAATGAGGGAAGATGACGATGATGAAGAAGTATATGTCAAAAGAAGAATCAATACTGCATTACCTAAGAAAAATCGTACTCCATGGAAAAGGAAAGTCACAATGAGGGGCTCAATTATTCCTCGACGAACAAGAAGGGAAAGAAGCTCACTCAAAAACGAAAACGTCAGCGCTGAGGAACCATATGTTATCGGTCAAATGATGTAATATATATATATGTTCCTATTTTGTATACACACTTAGCCATTATTATGCATGGGTCCAATGATGTAATATATATGTTCCTATTTTGTATACATATTTAACCGTCAAATGATGCAATATATATCGCCCTCCCTTGGTTCACTGCTCTCGGGAAATAAAAGTGGGAGAAAATAAAGGAAAAGAAAAAGGAAAACTGGCAGTAGTGATTTCCTTATAAAACAGCTACAGTCAAGCTAGCAGTAGCGATTTCCTTATAAAACCGCTACAGCTAGTGAAGGTAGTAGCAGAGCGTTTTATCTAAACCGCTACAGCTAGTGAAGGTAGTAGCAGCGCGTTTTATCTAAACCGCTACAGCTAGTCAAGGTAGTAGCAGTGTGTTTTGTCTAAACGCGCTACTGCTACGTCCACTTAACCCAAAATTCTCACTCTCCCTGCTTCATCCCGCCTCTTTTCCCCCCAAATCCCCACTCTCTCTTCCCCCTTCGCACTGCCACGCCCCGACGCTCGCCGCCGACCCCGGCCGACGCTCGCCCCCGACCCAGCCCCGACACTCGCCCCCGGCCCCGACGCTCGCCC